>NW_020884875.1:10224650-10271782 GCF_003945725.1 Corapipo altera | reverse complement strand
TTTTTTTTTTTTTTTTATCCATTGCATCTAAGTTCTGGAAGGTGGGGTAGAGGTTCATAACATTGCTCTGTGTCCGTCCACAGATATCACAAGGTTACCACTATCGTTTCCTGTTCTTGGGAAAAATGTCAGTCTGTGGTAAGGTGCTGACAAACTTGGACCTTCAGTAGTGCTCACCATGTCAGGCAGAGGAAGACATCAGGAGTCCGGCTCAGGAGAGAACTTGCACACATAGACATTTGCACTCCACAAGTGTGTGAAGTGATATGGTACCTGCATGAGGTGTTTATGCCAGTGGGCTTTGCGATTAAAACGGGAGTTCTGGGAGTCACTACCAGTGTGAAAACACAGGTTGCTCCACACTGTGAAACTGCACAGTCTGCTGGTGTTTGCATTGACAGGAATGTTATTAAATGACAAATTGCTCAGGCTGATTCAGAACGCTAAAAGGTATCCGATGGCATCCACAGCTATGCATTGCATGTGATCTGCAAGACCCTTGCCCCAGTCTGAGCTGTATGTTCCCGAGAACCTTCTATATTTCTGGATTACTCTGGCAATCACTTATCGATCATCAGCCGCTAGAAACTTTAATCTGATTACAAGCAATAAAACTGGTTTCTATCTCTGGTGCCTGACTCAGGTTTCAGAGCAAAGTAAAAAGTATGACATCACCCCTGCCTGCATCTGTGTTGAGCGACTAATGAAATTATGTGAAGAGTTTCAAGACCATTAAGTCAATGTTGATCCTTATTATTATTAAGAGCACTTTCCAATTTACTGCACCACACGGCAAGCTTGAAAGCATAATTTTTCAAAGGTGTGTGCATTGCACTAGATCACAGCGAAGAGCCCTGCTGGTGGTAGATGATACCAGCAGAAGAGAGAATCAATTCTGAAACTAATTGGCTAAAAGTCTGCATAGCTCCTTTCCTGTACAGATCCATGCATCTTGTTATTTGGTGATAATAAGTACAATAGTGACCTTGGGATAAGAAAGCCACAGATCGGCTCCTGTGTCTGAGGAGCTGGTGCTTTGCAGAGGTTTCCTCCTGCAGCCTATTGTGGTTCTGGGGCTGCATGGGCCGTGCTTAAGCTATGTGCAGGGTCCCAAAGACCTGTCATTCATCTCAGAGTAAGTCTCTGAGTCCTCCCTTTACCTGTCCAGCAGGATGGTTGAGATTCTTTTTCTTTCAAAAATTGATATTGACATTTTAAGGTTCAGACCAAAGATACTTAGATGCTTGATGTCCACTAACATGAAATGCCTCTGATCCTAAGTGCTTTCCTTTCTGTTGCTACCTGGCTTTCTCTGTTTTAAGTGTAGGTGAATTCAAGATGAATATGATAAATAGTGATACTGCCAAGACACAGAGATATTTTGTGTCAAAGCCTTTGTTCTGTTAAATGGCTTAACGCATATTGCAAAGCATGACACAAGCCATTCCCTTGGATATTTTGGTATCTGAATATTTGTAGCATTTTTGACATTGTTTCTTCAGTCCAACAGAGAAAGGAGCATTTTAGTCCAAGTGGCGTAGATTTTTGGACAGGTAAAACTGTTCTCTGTATTTTAGAACTTCCAAAAGTGGAGGGAAGAACTTTTTATACTGATTTTGGTATGAGCACTTTCTCTTAGGAGAAGGTGTCCCTGATCAGGCTCAAGTTATACAAAAGGATTTTACACGCAATGAGAAAAATAGAAACTGCTTATGTCAAATGTGAACTTTCAAAATTAGCACAGGAAGGTGGCTTAAAAACTTGAGCAAGCACACAAAGGTTTCGTTAGCACAAGAGCTGGCAGTTGGATAGAGGCTGGGAAGGTTGCAGATGTCTTTTCTGCAGGGTTTTTGGGGTGAGTCTGCCCAGCAGTCTGACAGTGTTTCAGAGCCTATACTGCCTGCTATGTAGTGGGAGTGGTACCACAGTCAGCTTTGTTCCTCTAGTAAATTTACCACATAGTAAAGGCTGTCCCCAGCAAAGAGGAAGAACTAGGAGTTGCCAAGAGACACCTCTACCGTATCCTGACTTGTTGCTTCATTTCCTCAGCATCTGTTATCTGGCAGCACAAGGCAGAGCAAAGCTAAGCTTGTTCTATCTTTTGAACAGGGTCATTTTATTTGTATGAAGGCAGTTCCCATGTTCAGAGGGAGGAAAACTGGGCAAGAATTCTCAGAGATGCTGTCCTGCCAACCTGCTTGTCAGAGTAGGCATGAGCTTCTCTAGGAATCTGGCAGTAGCTCTGTAGTTCTGCTAGTCATCTTCTGGGTAGGAATCAACCCTGGCGTTGAGATAAACTGCTGATACATAGCAGCAGGTCTGAGGTAAGCACGTGGGGGCACTGGAACTTTTAGAGAAACATTGCATTTTGCCAATCCAACTGTTTACTAGTGGAGCTGAAATGCCCATGCGTGCATTTCCTACCTGTCTCCTGATGCATTCATGAGGAGAGGGGACACACATCCACAGGAATCCTCAGGAAGAATTATTTCTACCTTTCAGTTTTGTACTGCTTCATCCCATCAGGCTCACAAAACCTTTGTAATGGTCTGTAGTGTCTAAAAAGTATCTGTGGGGATGGTGTCCTTCCTGGAGTAGATAACGGTGCTGGGTTTTCCGAAGGGAGGCCATTTACAATGGTGGAAATGAGTGTGTCATTCGAATCTCTTCTAAGCATCCCCCTATCAAATTTTAATTTAATTTAATTTGAAAGATGTATAGTACCAGACTCAGCCCTACAAAGCAGCATCAGTTAATTCTGGCCAGATAAGAAGAATGGAGGTACCAAGCGGTCTGCCTCTCATAAAAAAAAAAAAAAAAAAGTCTGCTTCCTGCCAGACATCACAACTTCCTAGTTACCAAATACAAAAAGAGGGAGAGAGGCAAAATTTTAAGACAATATGGGCTGTCACTTAAGAGTATTTTTGTTATCAGTAACATCCTTCCTAGGGGTGAATTTGTATGGAGAAGACTCTGGTTTATGATAGGTTTTCTTACCAGGTACGTGCCACAACAGAGCCTGGACGGTCTATCCCTGGCACAGGTAGGTGCAGGTCCTAAAACAGTCAGCATGGTCAAAAGCAGTGAAATGCTTTTCTCTTCAGAAGCCACAGATTTTTTTTTTTTTAAATGTTGGAATTCCATTATGGAGACATTAAATGTTATGACTGCAGTAATATTAGAACCAATGTCCTGAAAATCAAAACATCCAGTAAATTATGTACTATACAAGGTATTTTCCAGCCCTTTGCACCACCACTGAAGCCTTCTATATATTTTGTTCCCTCATTTTCATATATATTGTATTGCTCATCAGTGTACTGTCACGTGTTG
This sequence comes from Corapipo altera, assembly GCF_003945725.1. Classification (NCBI taxonomy): domain Eukaryota; kingdom Metazoa; phylum Chordata; class Aves; order Passeriformes; family Pipridae; genus Corapipo; species Corapipo altera. The sequence continues at coordinate 10,268,449 of NW_020884875.1, read as the reverse complement.
CAAACCGGTGAGAGCTAGTGGTGTTCTGCTTGGAGGCAAAGATCAGACTACAGGCATGTGCTCTGTGTATTCTAGCTTGTGTATTTGAAATAGGAAAGTTTCCTTTGAAAACTGCAAACACTAATATTCTCACTTTAGGTAAATGTCTGCTGAAGTACTGCTCAGTTTGCTCAGGTATTAGGGCTCCAGTGGTGCCTGAAAATCTGAAGAAAAGGTGGCCATGGAATGAAAACAGCATAAGGATGGCTATTCAGAAAAAGCCCCCATTCCTTCCCTTAAAAAAAAAATCCCTAACCTGCAAGGTCCTTAGGTCAGAGAAAGCACATGTCAATGCAGTGCGTTCAGGAATATGGCTCCATAACATGTGACAGTTATTTGGACACTTGGGGCAAATTTCTAACAAGCGTAAGTAAACCCCCTAGAGTCAAGGACACTAAAAGAAGGTAATTACAAGAATAGTAGGTGCTAGCTTAAAGCCTAGCTGAGCATAGCCAGACAGGTTCTTTTAGGCTTTGAGGTGTAGGGGGAAACCTTGGTTGCCATAGGGCAGGCTCTAGGCTATACTTTCATGTGGAAAAGACCTTTCTGAGTGATGCAGGAAGGTAAGGGGTTGAGCAGGCCATTTCAAAGATTTCTCTGCTCCCCTTCTCTAATTAGAGAAGAATGCAAAACCTGAGCCCTCACTGGGCAGCCTCTTCATGTGAACAGCCAAGACATCTTGTCTTGCCCTTGCTGAGACACTATATTTTTCAAGGGCTAAAATCTTGATGAAAGATCCAACTGAGGTAGCATGAAGCAGCTCAAAGATCCTGGATTAGGACTGTCTTTCTCTGTCAGTCCTGCTTATGTTCAGTGAGAATCAATGGATCAGATGTCCCAGCACAGCCTTAGGGAGAGCAGCTACTTTGACAGCAGCCTTCACTGTGAATATAATGAAAAATTATAAGTGTTGACTTTACTTCGGAGCAAGGCTTCTCAAACAGGAGTATGTGGTTTACATGATCTGGCACAGAGACTGTGGTGGTAAGTATGTACCCAAGCTACTGCTTTCTGTATACTGTTGATTGTGGTATCCGGTAGAAACGTATAGGAAATTGCTTTAAAACTGCGTCAGTAGCAGGATGAAACAGCCATGTAAAAGCAAGATTGGAGTCACCAAGGGAGCTCTTGAGTATTACCTATAGCAGACCTGGTTAGCACCCTACATTTAGGAATCTACAAATTGCTCTCAGAAGACCTTGACATACTAAGGTAGATTTTTATAGGAGCCACTGCGAAGATATCTGCTTGTTTAGGGCTTGAGCAGACAGGTGCAACCTGTGATTTGATCGCTTTTGGTAGTGAGCAGTTTGGTGTTAGCCAAGCCAAGCCACAACCTGCTATTTTATTTTCTTCCCTCATTCTTTCCTCATATGTTTATTCATCTACCCATTCATTAATCATAAATTCAATACCAGCCCGCCTGCTAGCTGGCAAGATTGCACTGGTGCAGGGTTGTTTTAAAGAGCTTGTTCAATAAGTCTTTATCAGGATCTGTTATTGTAATTGCCAGTTGACCCCTTTTCAAAATGCAAGAAATTTTCCTTCCCACATCAATGTTACCTCTTAGTTGAGTGGAAAAAGAGAAGACAAAGGAAATAAAAAATCTCTACTAGCATAAGGTAGAAGGATAATTTATAGAAATGAATGGATCTACTGGAAAATACAATTCCTTCCCCACTGATGATGTTTGCATTTCAAGATTTTGGAGTCAGTTTCCTCCTTCTCGTCCATCAGCCTGTTGCCTGTAGAACCGTACTTCAATCACAGTCCAATAAAGTGCAAATTTTGTCACAGGTTAAATAAAAGAGCTTCAATTAATTTACAAACTAAACCATGATATATTTCACTAGCTTTCAACATTTCAACATTCGCTTAAGAATAATTTACTGCCTATATATTGGGTGTTCTATCCATACAAAAACATATTTCAGGCTGTTAACTTTTAAAAAATAAGAGAGTGAGAAAACATTCTAATTTCTCATCAGTGTAAGAAAAGATAAGAAAAAATATTAACACATTGGATAATAGTTTTCTGAATAGAATTGGAAGAGTTTGCAAGAAAGGAGTCCTAGATATTGATCCTTTGTTAGAGCTGGAATGAATTAATTGAAGTCAGTGTAATACATTATTCCCAATTTTGGGAATGATATGTTTTTTAAGAAACATTTAACAAAGGCTAGATTCTGCTTTGATCTTCATGACCATGGATCTGATATAGTGTCAGTATTAGTGTTGTCTCTTGGTTGCATAAATGTCAGTGAATCAGAGTCACTGGGCAGGAATCATCGACAGTGTGCCTCCCCATTTCATAGTGACACTATAATGATAGCTGAAGAACTAGTGAAAATCAACATATGGCCAGTATAGAAAGTTGTACTTACAGTGATAAGTGAACAGACTTTGGCCTGTTCAGGACACTGGTTCAGAGAATCCCTTGGGAAACAGTCCTTTGTAAGAAAGGGGTCCAGGAAGGCTGGACATACTTTAAGAAGGAAATCTTAAAGGCATAGGAGCAAGTCACCCCTATGTGCCAGAAGACTAGCCACTGAGGAAGACTGGCCTGGCTAAGCAGGGAGGTTTTGCAGAAATTCAGGACCTTTGGAAGAAGGGGCAGGCAAAACAGGAAGGGTACAAGGATGTCATTTGGTCAGGTAGAGAGTGGAAAGGTGAAATATCAGAGAGAACTCAATGTGTCCCCTGCTGTGAAAGATAATAAAGGTTGTTTTTATAAGTACATTGACATCAAAAGGAGGTCCAAGAAAATCTCCATCTTTTATTGGACATGGAGACGATCACTGTCACCAAGGATGAGGAAAAGACTGAGGTATTTAATGCTTTCTCTGCCTCAGTCTTTAACAGTCTTTAACCAGTCCCTTGAGCTACTAGACAGGGACGAGGAGCAGAATAGACACCCTGAAATCCAGGAGGAAGTAGATAGTGACCTGCTGAGTCATTTAAATGTATGGTGCTGGTTGGTATTCATCCAAGGGTACTGAGGCAGGTGGCAGAAGGTCTCGCCAAGCCACTCTCCGTCATTTATCATCAGTCCTGTCTAACCAGGGAGGTCCCAGATGACTTGAGGTTGGCCAACATGATGCCCATTCACAAGAAGGGTCTGAAGGAGGATCTGGGGAACTACAGCCTGTCAACCTGTTCAATCCCCAGCTGCCAGAACAGTGTACAACAGGTCATAAAGGAAGTCTAGGTGGGAAAGTGTTCCTCTTTACTTTCTTTGGAAAAAGAAAAAAAAAGAGAGAGAGAGAAAGCTGTTGTATTTTTTTCCGCCCTAAGTACTTTCTGCTCAATACTTTTCAAACATTTAGAAATCTCTGGTACTTTTTATCTTTGAATTTAGAAAACTTTTGTCTGAGAAAAATCTCTGGCTACTTAAGCCTGTTATCTAGTGAAAAATGATTAGTTTTCTTTTGATTATGGGAATGACCTTAAACAGACAATTTGACAGAGGCATGTTTTTCCAACCGTCAGTCATGTTTTCCACCATTAATCTGCTTAACCAGAAGATGAGATTTTATTTACTTGTTTTCTCATAAGATACATGAAAAGGATTTTAGAACTTGGTTCTCCTTGAGTTTGTACTAAAACCTTCCATAGAAATTTAGAGTATTGGACAGAAATATCTTTTTGGCTTAGCCTGAACAAGCAGGAAGGTAGCAAGGAACAATTTACCAAAAAGGAAGGAAAAATGGTGGTTTCTTACTACAGCAAAATGTGCCCTCTGAGCTTGTTTCTGACTTCTCCCACTCCATATTAATCATACCAGGTCTTCAGGAGAGTCCCTTTGAATTTTCACCTGTATGAAGGAGTTTCTGGCCCCTATCTTAGGCAACATGAATTGTCTTCCTAATTCAGATTGTCCTAAATTGAGTCAAGAGAGTTAGCAACTTAGCAGTCTACAGTTTACCAAACTTTGACATCCCCGTGCAGATGCTTCTGTCTATGTGGTTCACTCATGGCTCACTCATGACCAGAGGAGGTGAGTGGGACCTCCAGGAATACGACTCATCCTGTCTTGAAGCATAAGTATAGATTACCTCAGATGAATTGCTGCCTGAGTCTCTGCTTAGACCACACTGGTCACTTCAGATGTTTGGGATGTTTGGTCCAAATGTTGGTGTCACACCACATAAGTCCTCTGAGAGTGTTCACAAGCCTGATGTCCCTGGGGACCTGGACCCAGCGTCTCTCCCCAACCCCACAGCCCAGTACACCATTTCAGCCCACTGATAGCGAGGAAAGAGATCTGGCCACCCCCTCTGGTGAGAGTAGGCGTCTGGGGACACAGAGAAAGTTATGCAAGTTTACCTGTTGGGAGCTGGAAGAGGATCCTGTGGCCAGGTGCTGCCATCCTGACAATACAGCCAGTGGCTGAACTGTGGTGGTGAGGACCCTTCTTTCACCTGCAACCAGTGCTGCCAACCCTCCTCAGGGTGGTAGCAGTAGCCTGACCCTGCATCTGTGGCTGCCAAGACAGCCAGAGAATAGACACCTGTGCTGCTGCAACTCAGAGGGACTGTATTACTGTTCTTGGGATGATATGACAACATAGATTCTGCAGAAAACCTGTGAATACTTAATCTGAAGAAGGAACCTGAATCTTCTTCTGTAGCCCTGTCTAAACTGCTTCCCCAGTGCCCCTTATTATTGTGGAACTCTGGTATAACTTATTACTGCATCCCCAGTATCACACTGTGCGAAACACTCTCATATCTTACACATAAAAGGAGCCAAAAAACGTAATTATATTCTATATCTGATGTTAATATCAGATTCTTTCAGCTAATGGAGGACTTTGGAAATGCCCATTTAATTTCCCTAATACTAACTTTCTAGACAAATTTAGCTATGGTTCAAAAATTTTATGTGGAGTAGGATTTTTTCTTATAATTTCCTTCCTGTCATCTCTTTTCAGCTGAAGGTCTGATTCTGTAGTGCACATTATTGTCATTGCTAGGCTAAATTCAGCAAAAATAGCAAGAAGCTGAAAGAGCGATGAGGCCTCCTGTCTTCACCTTGACTCCTATTGCAGGTCTGCACTTTTTCTAAGATGGAATATTCTCACTCCACATGGCTGTGGACAAAGAAATACCCTTTTTCCTCAAGAGTCCATTGTGATGGAGAAATTTATTCGCAGTGCATTGCTTGAAATGCATTTAGCCAGTTGTTAAGTCCTGCCTTTAAGTTTATTTTAAGAATGAGGAAGTGTTTACCTACTTCATCTTGACCATCTGAGGGCAGTGTCACCTAACACTTGCTAGAAGTGATATACCTGATCACTATATACTGTCTGCACTGCACCCACCCTCTAAGGACGTAATCCAAAATTTACAGACATCAAAAAGAGTCTTTCCACACATCTTAATTGCATCTTGAGCTTGAATATATTGCACTCACTCTCTGGGCCAATGTCTGTTGCTCTAAACCTTTAATGGCACTGAATCCAGTTTGGGGCATTCTACCTGATTCTCCCATCTTGACCTGCATCTCAGTGGGACCATGGCCAACCTTCAGGTCTGAGCTCTCACAGATAATGTGATGCAGACCACTGCAAAGTGCTTTTTGCATGATGCAGTTTATGCTGGGCTCTAGCATGACTGAGAAGAATATCCAGTTTTAAAGGCCTCAACTCATAAAGAATCTAGAGCAGTTTTTGATAAATTGTTCCATAGGCGATCAACCTTACTGTTAAAAAAGTCCGTCTTATCTTAAACAAAAAATGTTAAAGTTCTCATTCCACCAGATAATCAGTTAGTCTGAATAAGTTGTGCTTCACTTAATTTTGACTTTGTTGTTAGTGCTAACTGAATGTTGTGGAGTGCAGCAAACTACCAGACCTTCTTTTAGGTGGTTTCTATCAATTAGATGCATACAGGCAGCTCTCTCTTTTCCTTTAATTCTATCTCAACCTGAAACAAAGACTTCTATCTGTGGTCAAAACAGTTATCGTGGGTAGGAAGGAATGGAAATTCCTATGGAAGGAGCATCAATGAGAAGGGAAATCCGGGGCTTCTGTGATAGGTAGATTCTTTCTAGATTTTCTCCTCTGGACTTAAGGTGAATAGGATAGGGATGATGGAAAAACATGGAAGACAACAGAATTGTGGTGGTTTATGTCAGCTGAGAACCTGACCTTGTGCTTATGCTTTACACTGTCTCGTTGTGATCCCCTGCACAGTGGCATGGTTCTGTTTCAATTCACATACAGAGCCAGTGGCATAGAATAGAAGGTACATTTATGCAAAGACATACCTCATAGTCCTTCTTGTCTTGCCCAGAATGCTTATGTGAACAGCACATAGTTATAAGTTCTGCTTTAAACTGTGATGATAACCTTTGCAAATGTGATTTCTTCTGGTGGGAAATGGGAGTTTATATTGATTTTGAGGAGGTAACAAAAAAGATAAAGTAATAAGGCAGTACCTCTTGGTCTTCTTCTAGTGACACAGATATTAAGTGGCCAAGTTCTAGATAAATGTCAAATAATCAAGGATTATTTTGGCATAAATGTGTAAAAAACCCTAAAGGCTACAGTGATCAGCACAGTAATCCCAGCATGTTAGGAATTTGTTCATCCCAAACCTGTTATCACCTGTGAGGGTTCCTTCTTTCATGATTGGTGCTACGAAAGCTAGATGGTGGCAGCAAAAGCACGGTTGTAAATACAATACATTGAAATACACTCATTTAATTAAACACCAGTGTACAAAATGGGTGTTAGTGGTTGTTTAGGCACTAGTGACCAGCTCTGGGCATTAGGGATGATTCCAAGCATGCTGGAGAACAATTTTGGAAATGTAAAAAAATTGCTGGAAATTTGCTCTCATTGCTCTCACTGCCATGATCTCATTGCAATTACAGAGACATGGTAGCATAACTTGCATTACTGGGTTGCTGTCAGGGATGGCTACATACATTTTAGGAAAGGTAGGCCAGCAAGGCAAGATGGTGGAGCTGCTCTTTATGTGAGAGAGCAACTGAGAGCAACTGAAAAGTATTGAGCTCTGCCAAGGGGTAGATAAAGACTGAGTCAAGAACTTATAGGTAAGAATTAAGAGGTAGGCTAACATGAGTGACACTGCTGTGAGTGTTTGCTACAGACTGTCTGATCAGGAAGAGAAAGTCAATGAGGCCTTCTAGAGACTGCTGGAAACAGCCTCATAGTCACAAGCCCTTTTTATCATGAAGGACTTCAACCACCCATCTCCTCAAAGAGAACAACAGCTAGGCACACATAATACCAGAGGTTCCTGCAGAGCACTGGTGATAACATTTTGGCACAGGTGGTGGAGGAGCCAATGAGGACAGATGCGTTGCTGGACCTTATACTGACAAAGGACTAGTTGAGGATGTGAAGTCTGAGGGCAGCCTTGACTGCAGTGACCATGCAATGTGGAGCTGTCTGGGCCTCCACATCTGACCTAGCTTTGTTTCATTCTACTAGCCTCATCACTAAGTAGACCTCCCTCCATTGTGTCTCTTTTGGTTAGTGTTGTGGTTTAGGAATGGTACTCCCCAGTTCAGTGGCTTCACTGAGACTCTCCCAAATCAGATGCCTCTCTCTTGTTCCTCCTTCCCCTCCTCCTTCCCACTTCGATGGAATGGAGTTGAGAATTGGAGCCACAAAAGGTGAAGATCATGATAAGAACAGAAAAGAACAATTTACTGGAAATAGCAATGAGATGAGAAAAAAAAGAGTAACAGCAACAATAAGAAAAGTATACAAAATAGAGGGTGATTCACAAGCAAAAATGCTCATAGAGGACCCCAGACTCTGTGACAATGAGAACTGGTGGATGGCTTTCCTCCCCCCCGCATTTTTTTGACTAGAAGTCACACCCTTTCTTCTTGGAAGCCAGAGAGAGTCCTTTCCCCTGCCTCTGGCACGTGAGGTGGTATTAAATAACATCGAAGTCCTGGCTGAAACTAGGACAATTAGTCACTGATGATTTTCCTACCTCATAACTTCTTGCTCTTCCCACCACAGTAACGGTGTTCTTACCATTTGGCCTAACCTCTGGGAGATGAGAAGTCAGATGCAGTATTGGCTCAGAAACTGAAATGTTTTTAACCTCATTACCATGAGTAATGATCTATGGCAGGCATAAAAAGGTGAAGCTGAAGAAAACCCCAGGTGATAGTACCCTTGCAGCCGATGATTTATGTTTGTTTTTTCTTAGAAAAAAAAATAGAAAGAAAATTAATTATGAAACATCTTCCTAAAGGTGTTATAGGTTATAAATCCAATAGGGGAATTTTTCTTCCGCTGCTCCACTGTAAGAAAACGGAGTGAGTGGGGGGAAGGGGGTCAATTAGCCTTACAAAAGAACCTAGCTGGCCAGACCGCATTCCTAACGGATGGCCCATCAGAGGCTGGGGGGAGAGGGGAGGAGTTTTGGGAGGGGGTGGCTGGTTCTTCTCAGAGGGGAGAGAGGAGACTCTGTCTGGGACCGAGACAGGGTCTGTGTCCGGCATTTTTGGAGAAAAGGCCTGGAAGCTGATCTTTCTGGCTTTTTGTCCTGTTGAGGCCTGACCACCGGTCTCAATCAGCTCGCACGCTGCCTCGTGACTCCAGCCGGGACCTACTGGGTTTTTTTCATCGGAGAGTTGTGTGCTTGCGGGGAGAGAAAGGAGGAGCCTTGAAACACCGTCATCTGAGAACAACAGTGAGTCCCGTGGGGGTGGACTGTTTTTTTTTCCTTCTGCCCTTCTTCCATTGCGGGAAGGGTCTCCGTTTTCTTTTCGGCTTCTCCCGCGATCCGAGACCATCCCCAGACCCCTCCCTGTGTGGTGACCGCCAGAGCCCAACAGCGCCCCCTGCAGGTCAACACAGAGAACTGCAGGCTCTGCACCTCCAGTGACCCAACAGCGCCCCCTGCCGGCTGTGATCAGAACTGCACTAAAGGACAGAGAAGTATTCAGACCTTTTTCTTTTGTTTGAAGTGGACTTTTGGGTACAGGACTATTGTCTAGTTATTTTTTTTGTGTTCTGTTACTGTTCTTGCCAACATACATATATCTTTTAATAAAGGATTGTTATTTCTTCTGGTTTTTCCACACTTCCTTGATTAAAGCCCCCTTAATTTTGAATTTACAATTGCTGAGAGAGAGGAGTTTGGTTTGACTCATAACTCATCCTCTTTAGCAAACATTCCAGTCTCTTCAAACTGAGACAAAAGGACACTTTATGCAGAGTGCATTACCTGCACACAGAATAGGGTGTGTACACCAATGTGAACCACTGTGCTCTTGGGACTTCACACCATATTATTGCCAGGTTTTCATATTGTCTGGAAGAAAAACAGAAGAAGGTGGAAGGACAAGTTAGACAGAGACCATTAGCACCAGACAGAGAAGGTTCAGACACTGTGCTGGAGAGAGACATAAGTGCAATATTTCTTCTGTGACCATCAGAGAGAGTTTCAAACCAAAGCTGTGAAATGGGGTCATGAACTGGCCAGGTAGAACCATGTCTTCACTCCACGGTACATGGAAAATTAAGCTAATCATATTCTGTCTTCATTGTGAGCAACCTCAGCAGTATCTTGAAAAAGGTGGAGGGGAGAAAGTGTAGAGGGAATCCAGAAGGCAAGTGGGTTTGGTTTGTATGTGCTTGGGGAAGCTGTTCCACTGCACAGGAAAGTATCTGATTGCTGACAAGGAACATAGAAAATAATTATGCTTATTTTTGAAAACCTCATCATCACTCCTCAATATTTCTTTTATCATATTTTTTTCCACAGAACATAGTAACAATAATCTTTCCTGGACAATGGTATAGTGGTTGTGGCTTGATCTGTCACCTACTTATGTGGCAGGTGGCACTAACCAAACAGTTAGGAAACAGAATCACTTTCCTGATTGGGTCAGAAGTCAAAACACAATAAACTCTATTTTTGATATTAAAGATCTTTGTTTTTATTGTTATTTATATACATAGTTGCCCCCTAGAATAACTTTGGCTTATTTGTAATTTCCTTTTTTTTTTAGTTGGTACACAGGATTTGGCTATTCAGCTCTCTGATGTTCCAGCAAATAGCCAAGTATTTTTTAAAATAAATGTTCCCTTAGAGATTGCATATTTTTTCTCCTGTTCATTTCTGGATCTGGGAAACAGAAAGAGACTTCAGGAGTGGCCCAGATTTATTTTAGAAACAGAAATATGTTTGCCATTCTATTTTTTTTCTGTGTACTACAGTATTGTTTTCTTGATTTCATTCTTTAGACTTTCAGGATTACTTAAACACTATTTTTTCTGTATCATAGAAGTCAGAATCCTTCTACTGCCAGATGACTGATGTTTACCCATGTTGCTTAGCTGGATGGTTACTAGTCACTACATGTATTTAATCTACAATGTCCTAGAAAAACCTTTCTCCTCTCTCTCTCTCTGTGTCTCATTCCTCATTCCCATGCTCATTCCTTATGCAGACTTTACTTCTGTTGGTCACTCTGATGACTTTTGAACTAGTTTGTCAATTTAAATCAAATTTGTAGTAGGTCAAGAAGGAGGTTCCAGCACATTTCATGAAAGTAGAAAGTCTATTAACAGATGGCTGCACTAACAGTATTGATCCTACTCCCATGTCCTCCTGCATGCCCTGTGCAGCTTCAAGCACAAAGAAGCGTTGCTGTCCTCAGGCCTGAATTCTGTGGTGATTCCAAGCTGGATGAAATGTAGCAGTGATGGCCACATGCTCTGTCCTGTGCTGTCAGTGCAATTGTTGTCTCCTACCTCAGGCTGTGGCTACCACAGAGGAGATGTGCTGTGCAGAGGGAAAGGAACTTTCAGGAAGAAGATGCAGAACTCCACTAACTGGCATTGTACTAGGTCTGAGGATGTCGTCACTGTCTGCTGCGTCCATGCCAGCTTTCAAGCTACTGACAGATGTAGCAGAGCCTGCCTCATGGAGTGGAGTCAGTTGTCTCAAGAGAAACTGCAAGGATCATATGACATTACACAGAGCTTTTTTAAAAAGAGAATGGCAAGACTGTCTACCTAGAAAGCTCATCAGCACATATATGTATCAGAGAAGCGTTAGAGCCAAATTGGAGCAGAATATAATGCTCTGCATACCATTACTATACCATCACTGGTACACTAATACACCTTCGCTTAAGGCTCAGATGGCTAGGATGCACAAACATGAAGTGACCCTGTGCTCCTCAGTCCTTGGCACACAGTTTTGAACGGGCTTGAAGTCTCCCCTTCTCCCCAGTACTTTTAAAGAAACACTCCCTGGTGTGAAGGGGCCATGCTGCATTGCACCCAGCAGCCTTTGGAAAAGGCATCCTGAGCTCAGCACTTGTGTGTGGGGTGTAGTGCCTGCAGCCGCCAGTATGGAAGCCTTGGGGAGCAAGGTGTGCCTAGGGGTCCTGTGCTCTTGGGAAGGATGGGTGTATCATGCTGCTAACTTCTTGGGCTTGGAGCTGGCCAGCATAACTCGGATGCCTGACTTTGGCACCTGACTTACACTCAGATTTTAGGCCCCTTGGGAAGCGGTATTACTGAGGCGTCTGTGGTCCCTGCCTACTGAGTGGGCAGAGGCAGGACTCCACACTTTGTCAGACAGGATACTCCTGGAGGCTTTCAGAAGCCATGACTTGCTTGGTCCATAGAGCATAGGTATTTACTACTCGGTTCTGCTCTCTTAAGCACTTTAAAGTTGAAGGCATGGTAGGTTAGGTGATTTTGATGCTGCTTTATTAGTTAAAACATTTTTTTGCAGGCCAGCATTTAAGTGCAAGCAGGCAGACCAGCAAGCAGAGGAGTGCCTCAACACATAGGTACACTCACAGCTGAAGGCACTGCTGTAGGTTTGGGTGAAATGTGCTTTTCCATTACAGGTAATTTTCCTATCACCTCTCCTAAAGCTATCCCTTTGCTGGGGTGCATGGAAGCCTTCAATGTCTTGACTTATCATGAAGTTTATTTAATAAAAGGAAGGCAGTGCACACCTCTGTGGCTCCAGGTATGCTTGACAGGATGCTGGCTGCTCAGAAGGTTTTATTTAATCCTAAAGAGTAGGAAAAACTTGAAACATTTCTAGCCAATGGATTTTCTTTTTTTTTTTAGATGTTATCACACTAATACGAACAAGAGGCATTGAAAAAGCAGATATAAATAGCAGTGAGATGTGCTTATTCCTGGTATTCTTGCTGAGATTTTATGATGTATTTTTTAGTCTTGATTATACACCTAAAGGTAGAAAACTGGCTAAAGCAGATTTTTTATCAATTGTGGAATGAACTTAACTTTATTTCTTTGGTCCTACTTTTGTCTTTCAGAGGAAATCAAAAAGGAAAAAAGTATTTTTAGGGCCTATAATTTAGCAGATAGCCTATTGTAGTAAAATGGTCTTATCTGCTGTGGTTTCTGATATTTGGCATTCGTTGCTAGAAATATTACAATTTATTTTTCATTCTGAATCCCTCTCATTAAAAAAGTCAAAACACATACTATTTCTAGTCCAGTTTTGAAAATTCGTGGATACACAAATTCACATATGAAGCTAAACATCTGCTTAATTTTTTGAGTAATACCCTTTTATGAACCCCAATACTTAATATAACTACTTAATTTTAATATGCTTGTAGGTTCTGCTGTTTGATGAATACATAATGAATGAAGTCACTAGCAGACTTTTCCTGATGTTTCATGTCACCTCATGGCCAAAGAAACAAACTGACAAGGAAGTTTTAGATGGCATTTGTTTGAGGCTGGTGGACTGAGTCTAGATAAAACCCGTTAGTTACTGAAAACCCAAAACCATAAACCACTTTTCAGTTTAGATTTTAGAAAATGCTAAATATCAAGGGTATATGTACTCATCTTACAGTAATATCAGTTAGTTAATGTCTGTAAAATATGTTGAAATAAAGAAGTATGAATCAAAATTTAATTATAGCAAAATTTATTTTTTAATTTTAAAAATCTTTTTTTGGGGCTAGTAGAAAAGCATGCCAAATCAAAAAGCATATCAGAACCCAGAATTAATCTTATAGAAACAATAGGTCCATGAAACAAGAGAAGAATATGGACTAAGGGCCCTCTAATCATGAAAACTAAGCAGAGGTAGACCTTGCTTCTGGAAGACAGTGATGAGGAATGTAAGAACATGAGGATCACAGAATCATAGAATATGCTGAGTTGGAAGGGACCCACAAGGATCATCGAGTCCACAGGACAATCCCCAATAGCCACACCATGTGCCTGAGAGTATCATCCAAACCCTTCTTGAACTTTGTCAGGCTTGGTGCTGTGACCACTTACCTGAGGAGCCTGTTCTAGTGTCCAACTGGGTGAAGAACCTTTTTCTATATCCAGACTAAACCTTCCCTGACACAACTTCAGGCTATTCCCTCTGGTCCTGTCACTGGTCACCACAGAGAAGAGATCACTGCCTGCCCCTCCTCTTCATCTCATGAGGAGGTTGCAGACTGCAATGCGGTTTCCCCTCAGTCTCCTCCAGGCTGAACAGACCAAGTGCCCTCATCTGCTCCTCATGCTACTTCCCCTCAATGCTCCAACTGGCTTAAATTTTTACTGGATCTAGTATCTTCACAGTGGGTAGTACCTTCCTGTATCCCGCATTTCTCACTACATATTCAGTATACTAAAGGACTGAGTAATTTAAATAACTTCTATGTTTTACAAAAACTCCAGTTTTCAGTCAAATATTAAATAATAAACACAAGTGGATTATAAAATATACTACCTGTTTGTTGTTCCTCTGTGTAACAACTTACATACGACAGAGTCTCTGTGGCCAAATTCTTACTTTAGAGAGAAATATCCTCTTGAAGTGGAACATTTTCCATAGACAAAAATACCTTCCATTTTGATCTTTGGATCAATTCACTTATATTGAGAAGACAATCCCTAGATAAAGAATAACATGAATAGAGGATGTTCTTTTTGTGTATGTGTGTGTGTTTTGTTTGTTTTTGTAGTCCTACACACTGTTGCCATCTTCAATTGCACAGGAAATAGCAACACTTGGGTTGATATTAGTCCAATAAACAGGTCTATCCTGACAGTAGCCTGAGGGTCCATCATGCAGGATGGAAAATGAAAGGTAAGGACAAATTTAAAGGGAATCTATGGCCCAAAGCAGGAGAAAGTTACTTAGTAAGGGTTTGTAAGTGGTACAGTTCCCGAAAGTGTATAAGCATGCTAGAAAAATTATACAACCTCTGGGGCCACTGTCTTTTCAGACAAGAGCTTAAAAATTCACTTTTTGTGTCTACTTTTTGTCTCCATATCAAGTATATCTTCAGACATGAGAAATGAGTTGGAAGGGTAGAGAGTAACAGATGACATGCACTCAATAGTGATATATAGGAGTAAAAAAATAAAGAAAGGGAGAAATACAAAGATTACAGTTAAAATCCACACTGTTAATTGGAATTGAGATACAGGAAAAATAGCAATTTGTCTTCGGCTTTGGCAGAAGAGTGGCATGCATAAGAGCAAATAATATTTGAAAGTAGAACAAGCCAACATGGCACAGAGTGAGAGAAATGCTTAGCTCATAATCATTAACTCCTGGCCTAGCTACTGCTTTGCATTGCCAAAAAATCAGGATTTGGAGAGGAATTATATAGGCTACAAAAAATAGTTCTGAGATGCAGCATCAGAAAATAGTTGCAACTTTATTTGCCCATGATCATTAAAATACTATAAAACTAAAGAAAAAAAGAGCATCTCATTCTGGGAACCCTAAATCACAGATTTTTCTGGTAGCTACTATTTTTTGCTGCAAAGGTAGCTAATGTCTTTGTTATTCACAAACCAAGTGCCTGCTGTTGGCCAATCTTTTACATCACTACCTGCCTGAACAGAAAAGCCCTATGTTCTTAGAAGGGAGAGAAAGTGGCTGCAGCAGCTTATAGATAACAGATCAAAAGTGTTCTGGACTCCTGCCTCAGCATGAAGCTGATCTACTGTGTTAAGCCATCTATTTAGCAAGATAACCTGGAATAGGCTTGATGAGATAATGGTTTTATTAATTTCTTATAATAAATAAGATGAGCAGATGAGGCTGACTGTGGCATTCAGATATGAATATTTGACCTTTACAAAATCATCTGCCTTCATTTCTGGTGCAAAACCTGATGATTTTCAGTACATACAGAGGCATTACCAGATGAATTTTCCCAGTGCTTTGCAGCGAGCATGGGAAGCTCCAAACTTGCTTTTCACATGTGCCAAACAGGCTAGAGCAAGAAAAAGCTATTTCCTCCAGATTCTTCCATTTTCTCTACACTGAAGGACATTGCAGTCTTCTAACTCTGCTGAAGATTTCTGAAGATTTACTTGCTCTTGATCAGAAGAAGTTATAGCTTTCCTCAGTAGCTTGTCTAAAAGTTGCCACTGACACTGCTTAAAAATGGTGATCTGTTCCTTAGTTGTATTTCCATCTTAAATTTCCATCTACTAGTTTTACCTGTGCCTTTATCTTGAGCTTAAAACGGACTCCAAGGAATCAGCATCCTCACTGTCTAAAGGAGACAGAGCAAAGCACTTTGCTTTGCTGAGTGTGCAAATCAAACTCCTGAGCCTTTCCCTGGGCTGCTTTTCTTCCAGTCCTGAAATAATTTATACGGACTCTACCTCCAAAATCTACAAGTTTTCAGTGTATTTTTAGGAATGAGGATGGCAGAGGTGGAGATGATTGTGAGCAAGGTTGATTGTATTAATGGCATAACAAGAAGGCAGAACAAAGTTTTAAATAGTGGAAGAGAATTGAAGGTAAATTTAGACTCTGTAATAATTCAGTAGCTAAGAGCACAAGCTAAGGAAAAGGAACTCATGTTCCTGTAAGGGCATGGTAACTTTTAAGAGGTAAGAACTAAAAAGATGTGATTATAAGACATGAACAGCATTTCTTATGCATTAAATGGGAGGAATGTTGAAAATGCTGCTACCAAATAATATAAGAGTATCCCCTTTTTCTATCTGCAGAAATAAACTCTAATAACAGTCCGATGTATCCAAGGATTATTTTATGGACATGTCTGCAGGTGCCTGCAGTCTCCAGTGCAGAATGGCTAACAAAAACATACTCAGTAACACGTGTGTTTTGTTTGCTTGTGTGCTCACTTTACCCCCATCACTTCACCACTGTGAGTTTTTCATATTGAAGGCTCCATTTGCCCCTTCACTTTACTCTTCTGATCTTCCACTGGAATGCATGTTGGAAAGCACCAAACCCAAATGCAGCTGCCCCAGGTTCCCTTGGCCTTCAAAGAGCTCAGCAGATTGCTCCTGATCATTGTTGCAGTGATTGTCAGGGATATGGCTGAGAAGCTGTGAGTGACTCTGATCTCAGTTATTCTTCTTTAATTCTGCAATCCAAAGCTCAGCAAAGTCAGATGCTGCTCTTTTGTACATAGTAAATGGGTTGTCCTCTCTAGCTGGTCTGCACGTCCCTCCTCTGCACAGGGATTCCTTAGTCTTGGGGATCAATGAGGGGTGGGCAGGACCACAGGCAATCTCTGGCTGGGGTCACTGTGTCCTGGTGACATACTGGGAACAAGAGCCATGCACACCTCTTGGTGCCTGCCTGAGGACACCACAGTGACCTTTGCTGGTGTGCAGGAGGACACACTCAACTTCAAGGCATTCAAACCAACTTTGGGCATGCTGCAATGATTATAGCAAGGGAAGGAACACTCCCACAGGGACAGGTTTTCCCCAAATTTTCCAAAATATATTCTGAACATATGGTTCATGCCTTATTCATGCATTAAGTTTAGAGCTGCTGAAACACAACACTTCCAGAAATGTCATCTCATCAGCTCTGTGGGGAGGCATTTCAATTTGAACAGGGAAAAGGACCAGAGAAATGTTTAGTGAGAAGGACACATGGCAGAAATAGTTGAAGGAGAGCCATAGCCTCTTGTCCACCTTCATAGCCAGAGGAGTGAAGGAGCTGGGGTTAGTGCCACATGGGCAAGGTGGCACAGCTGTGTCCTTTCTTTCTCAATAGAGACCTTCTCCCACAACAGCCAAAAGCTTTAATGGTGGTAGAAAGCATGGGCCCAACTAGGAAAAGCTATTAAAAAAACTAGCAAGGGAAACCAGGACTTGTCAGCATTTACTGAACAAGCTGACAGAGAAAAGCTGTTAAAGCTGTTAGGACAAAACCTAGTGCACTGCGCTGCCATGCTCAGTTATGGGGTGAGGAGAAATTATGATGCTCTCTAGAGAGCCAGTGTGATAAGACCTCTGACTACCATGCAAGTGTCCTTTCCTTCAGCTACTGCTGTGACCTGCTCTGTGGGATGTTGTTGTGTGGTTGCTCCTCAAAAAGGTGTGTACCTGACAGCATTGGAAAGGTGGGGATTGCTTTCGCTTTTGGGTTGTGTCCTGTGGGTGTCTCTAAAGTGAGAGAGCAGGCAGGGAAAGAGGCAAATGGTGTACCATCCCCAAGCTGCCTGGTCCATAGAAGGCCAAATTCCCAGATAAACACATGCTGCCTCTCCCATCCCTTCCTGGCTTCAATGAGAGCAGACGCTCTTCTCCCTCCCTCCCTCCCTCCCGGCCACAGCAGACCTGTTTCTGCAGTCAGCTTCTTCTCACAGGAGCTGCTTTTCAGAGTTCTGTACATAGCCTTGCATATCCCTCTGGAAAAGGTGACTTTCCTTGGAAATGGTGACTTTCCTTAGAAATACAGAAGGCCACCATGCACACATGCCATGCTTTGCTGCTGAGCAGAAGCACTGGGGCTTTCTATTAAAAGCTTTCATCTGTGGAAAAGCATAGTTTGCTTTCGTATTACACCCATTTTGGTTGTGACACTGAGGAGAGGCAGAGCACACACAGAGATACTCCCAGCACTAAATTATATGGGCTGCTTGTAAATAAATACCCTTCAGTGAATAGCTATTAATAGTGCGAATGTCCTGTTTAGAGGCAACTGAACCACACTTGGAGAGGAGGACCCTGCATAATGTGGGTCTCTTTGTACATGCCAGGATCTCTGGGACTGGGAGCCAGCTGGGCTTGCCTATCCTCCTGGAACTTTCTCTGGTGGCTTCTTGAGGAGACCAGCTTGTGGACCCACACTTACCACTTCCCTTTTCAGGTATTGAATTTATTCTTTTCGTGTGCCCATGGCCTCCCTTAACTTTGTTTCCTCTGTACTTGAAGAAGAAGCTGTCCTTGGGTGGAGGCTGAGCTCCTTCACCTCTTGCCCCAAAGGCAACAGGGTGGGCATGTATTGCCTGTTAAGCATCTCGTGGAGGGTGTGGCGGAGAATATCGGGTCACCTTCTGCATCTGCCCAAGTTAACTGTAACATCTCCATTTGCCTTCACTGTCTCTGCTGGCTGCCTGGACGGCACAGCAAGACAGCCCTGTGAGATGGCCCAGGGTGGAGACGGCTGTCCAGACCCCCATGAACCCTATGGGGTCCATGCCGGGGCAGCCGGGTGTGGGTGTGGGGGGAAGGGGCAGCAGGTGGTCTTCTGCCCCTGAATGTCTTACAGGTGTCAGGCAGCTGGCAGCTGCCCTCAATCATCTGGGCATGACGAACAGGGTCAGCCAACAGCAGGAGTCTCTTGGGCTGGCTTGCACCTCGGGCTGTGGGATATCTGATCGACCTTGTCATGTTTCTCTGCTGAAACTGTCCACGTGCATACCAGCTTTGGTCTCACCCGTGCTGCCTGATGGCCAGCAGCACAGAGGAGCTGCTCTGTTATCACAGACATAAACACAGAGGAGGCTGATCACTCTAGCTCCTCATTTTAATCAAAATCACGTGTAGCTCTCCGCAGCCCTGAGGACGTGCTTTTTTTTTCTTTTTAAATAAATAAAAGCAGGGGTGATGTTCCTGTAACAGTTCTTAGAAAAGGAAACCTAGCGAATAAGTGACAGAAACCAGGTATGCTTGCACAAAGTTGAAACTATTTTAAAATAGCACTGATCAGTTCTTGGGAACGTAATAATAAATGCACCATCAAAACCACGGGGGAAACCCCAGAAAAAGCGATTTCTCTAATTTTATTTTTTTTCTGTAGACTTTTCTAAAGAATATTCTTTTCTCTCACAGTATATTTCAGCCCTATTTAGGTCTGTTCTTTATACAGGAGCTCCTAAACTACAAATACCAAATCTGCTGTGTTGCGAAGTTCTTGAAAGACAGGACTTGATTGCTTAGTTTCTGGAGGGAGATGGTTATTTTTTCTGTAGATGTTGGAATGGATCTGATTGCAGTATCATGCTTGTGGTATAAATTTTCCATTCCATATTTTAATGATCTAGTGTAGTTATTTCTTATAAGTCCATTAGAAGTATGTTTTTTTTAAATCTTCGCGATATGGTGGAGCTGGAAGATTTAATGCAAAGGAAGTTTCATTAAAACTCACTCTAACCTTACACCTCTGA
The DNA here is from genome assembly GCF_003945725.1 of Corapipo altera. Classification (NCBI taxonomy): domain Eukaryota; kingdom Metazoa; phylum Chordata; class Aves; order Passeriformes; family Pipridae; genus Corapipo; species Corapipo altera. The sequence goes on along the minus strand of NW_020884875.1, from coordinate 10,249,000 downwards.
CGGAATTTCTATTGGCTGCTGTTTCTAAAAATGACTGTATCAATAATCAAATCATGGGCTAGGCAGAAATTTATCGGTTTATCTGGATCACAACTGAAATTATTTGCATAAAAAAGTGCACGTGATTGCTAGAATAACCAATAAGAGGAGATAAAGTAATTCTTCTTGAAAAAGAAATAAAAGATATATCCTTTTAAAACTGTTTTTTAAACATGGAAGTAAAATGTTGATGTAATAATGTTAAGTCAGCCTGCTCCATCAGGGAATCTTCCCCATGTAATTATACTCAAAGGGATGGATATTAATCTATTATTCAACTGCACAAAGTTCAGTAGAATAACTGTTCTCACTAATTGCTAATGGGCAAAATTGCTGGTGCTTATAGGAGATATTCTGGTAACAGATAATTAAGCAACTAAGTAGTTGAAAATGTCAGGAGAGAAAGATGATCTTTTCACCTCACTGAGTTCATTTTTAAAACAGTGAGCTGAGCTCACTCTGCTCCATACAGCTAGCCTGCTGCTCTGCTAGGGAGATGTGCTATGGCCACCAAGCACACAGACAGAGGGCAAAATTAAGGAAATGAAGGAAAACCTGTTTTCTTGATCCACCTTTAACACCTACTGCTCACGCTCAGGGAAGAACTTCAAATCTCCAACAAGTGCTATGTTGTCCAAATGTAGTTTGTTTTCGTAGACTTACAGAAACCAGGCTTCAACCATCACTTGTTTGATAGCTGAGGGATGTTATTCATTTCCACAAGCCATGTCCCTGTAATATTGCATCCAGAAAACTCTCCTCTGTCTCTGTTGTCCAGATATAATCTTAGAGCCCCTCCTTTTTGAGGAGATCCAGAGCAAGGATGAACAAGCTGTTGACTCTACAGACGAGGAAAAACCACCTCTCAGCCTTTGCAACATGGATTGGAGGGAGAAGATAATTCAGTCAGTAAGTGGGGACAAGATCCTCAATATGTTATTTTGGCTCCTCCACCATATTTGAAATTCATCTCTCAGTGTTCCTAGGGAGAACAAGAGAACAACTCCTGAACGCTTGGAGCCTTGGGGCAACACAGCAAACACCTGGGCCAGCAGTTTGGACCCAGACATCAGGACAAAGCAGTCCCAAGCAGCACTTTGAAAGCTGAATTATCACCCCAAAGCCTCAGCACCTACTTCAAATATGTCACTCTTTCTGGGATTGAGTCCAGCTGGGGGCTCCTTCTGCTCCCACTCATCCTCATCGCAACCCCAAGAAGACTGCATATGAAACACTGGCTGCCCTCCAACTTTACAACTTTACTGGCAGCAACTGAATGCTTTTGGTAGCTATTTCTGCACATCACGAGGATGCCCTGAACCCTTCTACCTCTCAGGTGCGAGCCTGTCCCTTTTTGCACCTCTATGTGGTATGACCCAGCATCCCTTTGCAAGTCCCTGTAATCCAGATAGGGAAGAGTAGAAAATATTTCCCATATTTTGCTGCTGGCCACAGACAGCTCTTTCTGATTGCGTGTTAATGAGTTTCTAATGAGTAGCAAGGCTCCCAGTGAACAGGCCTTGCATCCCTATCTCTGAGATGCTATCCCTCTGGATATCACTCAAATTCACCTCCTCCTGCAGCCCTGGCTGCCCACCCTGTGCCAATGGCAAGCTGATGCAACAAGGAGCACATGTCTGCTTAACAGTAAGTACTACAGTGAAATATGATATTGTATCAATATTTGTCTCCAGGATGGCCGCAGAAATACTAGCACACCCTTGCCCAAACACTTGCGTTGTGCCACTCAGAGCTTTGCACTGGCCTTGAAATCTCAGACTGGACCACTGGATGGCATTAGCACCAAGTTGGAGTGAATTTTCCTCAAGACTATGGAAGTTAAAAGTTTTTTAAGATACAAGTTTATAAAATAGAGGAATAAATATAGTCCATTACAGATACAGTTAAAAAAAAAAATCTATTTTGCTCACGTACAGCTAATTTCAAAAATCACTTAAACCTTACTAAAAAGGAGTTTTCTCCCAAAACTCCTGTCTCCAGTAATGCTTCAGCAGGGCATGTGAGAACCTGTTAGCTTAGTCCTGCACGAAGGCAGTAGTGGGCTTTAAGTCAGATCTGTATTGATTCTCACCTGAATAAGACACGAGTGACTTTGCACAGGTCCTCTATACAATCAGAGGTTGAATTTCTTCTATAAACAGAACTTCTAAAAACAGAGCTCTTTGAAAATGTATTAATGGGTAAAGAGGATAGCCTGTAGGTCAGTGGACATAAGAACTAGACTGCAACGGGGGATGTAGCAAAAATTTAAAGAATTAGCTAAATACATATATGTTCAGTAGACCAAACAGCTCAGCAGTTGGAAACAATTTTGTTTGATTACCTACAAGACTAGGTAGAGGATTAATGAACATGCAGGATCCTCAGGATCCAGGGCAGGGCATGTTCAGGAAGCTGCAGGAGAAACCAAAAGCTGTGGGTACACCAGAAAGGGAATTCTGTGCCCACTTTGGTGTGAATGGCAAGTTGAGGTGTCTGCTATAAGGGCTTGGGCTTTTGTCATGTCTCACTGTTTATAGCCCAGAGCGGGTTTGCTGAACCAATGTCTACTGGGCTGTGACTTGTGCAGTACAACTGAGTGAAAAGCAGGCCTTATAATTGTGTGGCTAATAAAACACCCAAAATGTAGGAAAACCACTAGACAAAATACAAAAAAATGTGATAATTTAATTGAATTAATACCCAAGTGCTAACTGACCTGTAAAAGATGTTTCAGTTTCATTTTGACATTGCTTAATGTTCTCAAAAACATTTTTTCCCATTTTAGAGAAGGGGTCATCTGGATCAGTTTTTAAGTAGAGAAAAGTATTTCAAAATAAGGAGTAGAAAAGTTTTGTTCTTCAATGTCAAATGAAAATCACAGAATCATAGAATGGCCTAGGTTGGATGGGATCTTAACGATCATCTAGTTCCAGTTGCCCTGCAGAGGGCAGGGACACCTTTCACTTGACCATGAACTAGAGTTCCATTCAACCTGGCCCCAAACACTTCCAGGGATGAGTCATCCACAACGTCCTCAGCCAACCTGTCCCAGTACCTCAACATCCTCGCACTAAAAAATTTTTTCCTAATATATCCTCAAAACCTTCTTTCAGTTTGAAGCCATTCCCCCTTTTCCTGTCACTACACCTAAAAAGTCCCTCTTAGTCTTTCTGATAGGCTCCTTTTAAGTACTGGAAGCCTGGAATAAGTTCACGCCAAAGTCTTCTTTTCTCTAGGCTGAACAATCCAAGTTCTCTCAGCCTTTCCTCATAGGAGAGGTGCTCCATTCCTCTAATCAACTTGGTGGTGCTCCTTTGGACTCGCTTCAACAGGCCCATTTCCTTCCTGTACTGAGGACTGAGAACTCCACAGCTGGATGCAGTGACACAGTTCTTTCGAAAATACATGTTTAAGTGTTTCTCTTGTTGACAGAAAGACTCCTTCCCCTTTACTAAGAGTTACAGCCTGTGAGCTGCAGCCTCACAAGTTAAGGCTCTCTGACTGGGGCTGTAGCTGGCTGGTTTCTTACCCTGACATAAAGTCACCAATGAGCCTCATAACTCAGGGAAGTACAAAATTGGTTGAGCTACACAGCTCTAAAACCAGAGCCATGCAATGGGCTCTAATTTCACACCATTGGGGAAAAAAAAGAAGGACCTTAAAGTTAAGTAAAATCAGAAGAATCCCTCTGTAAATTGTGTCTGAGGATGTTGGAGTGAAAAGGACAGATAGTAAAGGAATATTTAAGGTAGGGAACTGAACCAACTCTGGTAGAAGCTAGTATGGCTTTGACCTCACTGTTTTTCTTGCAGCTAAGGAAACTTAGTCATGCAGGGTCTGATCCTGAGATGCAGACAGGGTCTGGAGCCCTTGTACCCTGACCTCGGGCACTTCAAGCTCAGTTTGTTCATTGCCTTGGGTTGGGTGCTAGAGAGGTCTACTGGCTGTTCCTTGCTGCCCACAGTGTTTGACAGGCTGCTGACAAGGCAAAAGTCCCATGCTGGCCTCTCAGGTGCTTCAGGAGTGTAGAGGCACAGAAGGCAGAACATGCTGCGGATTGCTGTCCATATCGGCACAGGCAGCGGGAGATGGAAACACATGAAGGGTCCATGGGATGTGAGACCTTACCAACACCTACTGCTGGAAAGGATTCCCCAGCAGGGAGGGCATGTAGGGGCAGATGGAACTGCTGGGAAGAGGAGTGGCAGGTTAGGGGATGGGGGAACCACTCTGCAGGGAAGCTGCAGGTTAAAACAACCCTTCCTGTGTCCCCCCAGCACACAGGTGTTATTTTCCTGCTGTGGCACCAGCCTTCATTCAGCAGCTTCTGCTGGAGGGGGCTTACTTTTTGCAGCCTGGAGAATGCGTGAAACCTGCACAAGTCCTGCCTAAGGAGTTCACTCTCTTGTTAATCCATCACTTGGCACCACTGGCCAAATTATGCTCTTTTTTAAACTTGCATAAAATTGAAGTAGCTCCACTAGAATCTCACCAATAATGCAGATTTATGCTCTGCTAATCAGGAACAGAGTTTGATCTTGTTGTTTTGTAGCACCCTGACTGCAGTTTTACCAGTTCTTGAGAGACAGAACAAAATATTTGTATTTACTTGGTCTGAATTTTAAGTGCATTTTTCTGTGCTACCTTAACTAAAGCATCTTTCAGATGTGTAGATCTCTTAGATCAATATATTCTACTCTGCCAGTGAATTGTGACCTAATGACCTAAGATGTGCAGGACTCATGAGTTGCCAGTCTATAATAGCATTTTACCTCAGTGAATCTAGCAGCTCTCACCGTGTTATATACAACGTTAGTCCTGACCTTCCAAAGGACTGAGCAGCCAGTAATCCCACCTGTCTGTGGGCTGCCTTGCTGACATGTCAGCTGGTGGGTAACTTACTGTCTTGTCATGACATTCATGTTTTCCTTTGGTGAGGTATTACTGCACATCATCGCCTTTTCTTGGAGAAAGGAGTCACTGCCAAAAAGCCCATTAGTGTGTTTATTTGGTGAAAATATCTGGAAACCCATTTTTCCTGCTCTCATGAATGGTTCTTTAACAAAACAAGGTGAATTTTCCCTCCTGTGGGTAGCTGTTTTGCAGCTAATGAAGTGTTACCTTGTCACAATGTCAAAGTAGCAGAAGGGGGACTTGCCACGTGGATCTCTTTGGGAACATTAAATATTAAAAGTGCTTGGACCACCAACCATAAAACTCCCTATGCAAGTAGACTACTCGGGTCAGAAAATTCACTTGGCAAATATGGAGATAGGGACAGCAGGTGTCAAGTGCAAGCAAGGACTTTTTCTTCTTCCTAATGCTGTCTTATTCCAACTTTGCAATCCAAAAAGAAAAGAACGAAAGAAAAAGCTTTCAATCCAAATAGGAAAGAGATTTCTGGAAGGATTAAATGATGTCCTGACTCCCGAGTTCTGGTTATACCTCTAATCATGCCTTTGTGACAGAAACATTTGCTGTTGTAATCTTTCTAGAAAATGTGCTCCAGCTGTAGCAGAGAGCCTTAAGCACTGAACACTGAAACACACCACACAAGTGAAGAACAGAGCAGAGAAATTAAAGCCCTCCACTGAATACAATTAGTTTATAACAAGAAACAAATCTGTAATTTAGTCATGGTCGAATGTTTCCTATTTTCTCTTAGCATTCACAGCTCCTTTTTTACAACTGTGCTTTTGTGGAAAGAAGAGTTGGAATTCTCCAAAGTTTTGGGAATATCCTCGCTTTATCCTGAACGCACTTATCTGCTCCCTCCATGACACAGCCTCTAATCCTGCCGTGGATGCAGCGAGAGGAAATGGGCTTCTAATTTCATAGTTGAAGTCAGAAGAGATAATATCTCCTCAGTTCCCTGTGTAAAAATTGCTGTGTAACATAAGCCTCCTGGAATTCTGCTTTTGTTTCCTCAAAAGGATCAGGATGTGAAGACCCATATGGGTGTGGATTATCCCTGTACAGGTTGAAAAATAGAATAGTGGGGTTGCTTGATACTATATAAAATTTTAATAAGAGATGAATCACATAAAGCTTTTCACCGCCTTCCCCTTTTATTCTTAATATATGCTCTAGACGTGTCTGTGGAATACAAGTTTTCAGTGTATGTAGGTACAATCTGATTCATCTGACTTCTTGTAAAGATCAGGGAGGTGTTATTCAGGCAGCTGCAAGGGCAATTCTCAGAGAGTGGGAAGAAACACTTCTAACATGAGCTTTTAAGGGTTACCTCGTTTGTGCAGCGTGTCCAAAGACATCAAAACCAAACTCCAGTAAGAAGCAAAGTCAAGAGAGGGTTAAGGAAGTCAGTGCTGCCTGATGTTAACATCTTTCTTTTTTTTCACCTTTGTAAAAGATAAATGTTTCAGATTTCAATCTGTGGTTCCCAGCAGTGCTTTGGAAACACTGCAGTAGGCCCACAAAAATCGCTAATGCTGGGCCAAGCTGAGATAATGCGTCTCAGCAGGAGTGACATAATGTCCTAAAAGAAGACTATGATGTAATGCATATCTCACAAATCAGAGCCAATTTCCATTAGGAAGCCTTGAAGTCTAGCACTGATACTTCAGTATGCAAAACTTTGTGGGTTTAGATTTTTTTCTTTTTGTTTTTTAAGAATGACTTTGTAAGGCTTATAGCACTTATGCAGTCTGTCTCAGTTACTAGAGAAGCTTCTCTCTCATTCTGCCCTTTCTTGCAATACAGTTGCTTACTGAAAGCCATTAAGCGTTTCACCTTGGTTGAGGTGCCTGTGATATGTTAATATGAACACTGTAATTTTTAACATTAGCATGGATGTTTATGCAGGTGAGGCATGAAGCACATATAATATATTACAGTAAATTCCCTATGCAGGCACTTATTAGACTCACTGATGTCTCATGTAAAAGTTAAGCAGTGTTTGTACAAAGCTCAGTTTTTCTTCAGCTGGTGCAAAACCTCAGTTCTTGGTGGAGTTTGGACTTACTCCCCTGGGTGAGCCAGATTTGGGCCTGTGCAGTTTATAAACCATCACAGTTAGTTTTCCTCTCTTTTATTAATAACCATCTCCACTCCTGCTGCTCAGTGGTCCTGCGGTGCATGAGCCAGTGGGACCAGAAAACAGAGCGCTGGGAGCTGCTGCAAGCCCTATTTCCAAGCAGGGCATCTCTGAGTAAGACTGCTGGGGTCCCATACCTGCCCCAACCCCAGCCACTCACAAATTGGTGGGATGTTCTGAAGAGTCTCACTGTCCCCTTGACCTTCACGGTTTACAATAAGGAGATCACAATGATTCCCAGGCATGTAGCTGTCTCTGGAGATGTAGTCTTGCACCCTTCATACATGCTTTCCAGGATGAGGGCAGAAGTTGCTGCTACTGGCTGGCTCTGTTCCTTGGAGGCAGGACAAAGCCAGGAATCTGAGTCTGCAGCTAGAGGAAAGCCCCTATAGTTCCTGGCATTGGATGGGATGGTAGCAGCTCATGGATGGTAGGATGTGTCTTTTGCTACCTGTGCAGCCACATCACCCTGAAGCCGTAACGTAGCAGGGTATACCCATTCATTGTGCCTTCATCTCACTACTGTCATGTCACTGGAGCTGGACCTCACATGCCTTCGAAATACCTCTAGTTCTCCAGAACTAGTCCTAATCAGGGCTGTGCATTCAGTTCCTGGGGTGGGATCAGGGACCAGAGTCATTTCAGTTCCATCCCAGCCAAAACAGGGATCTCTGAGCCAGAACTTGTCTCCCAGGAAAAGAGAACTGTATTGCAGCCCCTTGCATCAAGCCATAGTGGTATTCTCAAGAATGTATCCTGTGCATCAGAGTCACTTTAAGAGAGTTTGCAGTGGAAACCATAATCTTTAAAAAATGACCATTGAAGTAGCACATGCATGACAACCCTTTAATAGAGCAGGCAGCCATCAGCATGGTTTTGACTGCCATGGTCTCTGTGACAGAGAGCTGATCTGCGCTTATCAAACCATCTCATCTCAAGCAACTGAGGTATTAATATGTAACTTGGACTGGCTCTTGTAAATTTGAGGTTTACCTTTTTGCTTCCCTGTGTTAAGAAATATTGGGAGTGTCAGATACTGAAGGCTTGTGTTTACTTGCCTACGAGATGTGAGGACCCTAACTTACATTCAGCAGGCAAATAAACTTGTGACCTTGTTCTAAACATTAATAAAATACCAGCAGCACCTCAAAGGGAGGGGAAAGTAGGCATCTGCTCCAGTTAGTTCAACACTGGACCTCCTTTTCGTTCAGCATGGTCTGACTGCAGGTGGAGACTGCCTTCTAAAGGAGACTGACCAAGATGCATGGCATCATTAAATTGGAAATGATGTTGGACATGCACCACAACTACACAAGTGAAAGGTGAGTTGCTGTGTCAAATTGTTTTAAAAACTCATTATCATTAATAAATACCAAGCTGTGTTACATGCACCATTTCATTAAAAGAACATAGCCAGAAGGAGAGCTTAATTATCTAGCTCTAGCAAAAAGCTCTAGGGGCGAATGGGAAATGTATAATTATTGTGCCAATATGGCACAAAATTTTCAAATTTTACACCTATATGTATATATATCCATTTTTAAAAAAGTATTTGCCACTTACTTTTAGCAACGGTTACATTGTTTAAATAATTTAAATTTAAGGCAAATTTAAATAAAACGGAAGCTTGAGGCTGATATGCTTAACAAAAAGAGAAGCAACTAGAAACAGACTCTTACAATGGAAAATATTGTGCAGACTTTTTAAAAGGAGGTGCCACCAGTTCTGTCTGAGGTTATAAATTACTCATTTCAGCCTTTGAATCTCACGTTTCACAGGACTGGCAGTACAATGCCTGATGGGGAATGGGCAGCTGGTGGGTGTCCCAATATGGTGTCAGGGCACCTTGTCACAAGTAATGGTTTTGGATGGGGAGGTCTGGGTAACCCTGTCCTGGTGACACTGAGGAACTGGCTGCTGTAGCCACCCACTGCTCGCAGCCAGAATCCTCTCCAGCACATAGCAGAACTGAGATGCACAGCTTTCTCTCAGCTGAAGCCATCCAGAGTATTTATTTGATCACTGACATGCTGCTGAGAGTCTCCGTGCCCTCAGAGGCTCCAGTTTGTGCCAGGGACCCAGAGACATATGTTTCTCCTAGCTGTTGTACACCAGGGTTGACACACCTTCTTCACCTGCAGCTGCCTGTACTGCAGTGTACTGCGGCTTGGGTACATTCAGCTCCTCTAAGCACCCACCAGAAATGCAAAACGAGAAGGTAGATTCTGAGAGCATTGCTGCGGGACTGGGAATAGGTTCTGCTTTATGAAATTAAAGGGGTGCCCAAAGGCATCCTGAGCTGCTACTGTCGCTGAATCCTGCCTGATCAGGACATGGTGTCTCGGGAGGCTGTGATCTGCTCAGCGCTGCCCTCAACGCTACCGCCTGGAGTTGCAGCTGTGATTTACTTTTTTTTTGCAAAGCTGGGGGCAGGTGAGTCACGCTGCAAAACAGCAAAGGAGTGAGAGGCCAGACCTATGCTCAGCTACGCCCAGGTATACCCAGGTCTGCACTGTTTTCAGGTAGCTCCACTGGCAGCCAGAAGCTACTATTTCAGTGATTTGCAATAAGAAATAGGCAGTCATGCAACAGGCAGCCCCTCTGCAGGGGCGCTGGGTGCACAGAATGTTCATGTGTGAATAAATTTTGCCTCAGCAGGAAACTGCAAGCCATTGGGACAGTCACAGAAAGAGAGAGACACATTGTAGCTTGCTGAATTTACAGAGATTCTGCATGCAACGACACAGGACTTCCAAACCTCTCTTAGGCTGACCTCTGAGGGACTTTGGTCTCTGGGAATGGAAGGAAGGCAGGAGGGCTGCAGTGCTGCTGTTGCAGCAAGTTGTGTTTAGGCAGTGCACAGGAGCAAGATGGAGTTGAAAAGGAAGAAGGATCTCCAGACAAAGCATGACTGAGGTCACAGCCTTGCCACCATCCGCATCACAGCAGGTGTGTGGAGAGGCAGGAAACAGCCCACTCCTGCACTTTAGCAACTCTCCACCTTTCTAAGAGGATACCTCTGTCATCTGTTATTTTCCAACTGACTTGCTCTAAAGTCCATCCAGAGAGTTAAGAGGTCCAGAGGGAGGAAACACAAGCACAGGGTGAGATGGCCCAAATTCGAAGCTCCAGCTTCCCAGCTCTCCAGGCAGCAGTGACACGATTGGTATAAGCCACATGGTGCAGCAGAATTGTACTTGGGCACAGCTAACAAAAGACAGTAGAGATTTCAGCTGCAGGAGCATTACACTGGGAGCAACTGGAAGCAATTCTTAAGGTGCCTTTAAAATTATAGCAGAGGGTGTTTTGAGTTCCCTGTGAGCAAAGATAACAGGAATCACTTCCCTTCCTGTCTCAGTTGTGTAGAGTACATGCATTTCACAGCTGCTACATTAGCTAACAGGATCAGACCTATCCAGACATTTAGGTACTGACTTCCTTCTGAGTTCAATGTCATATTGGATATACAAATAAGGAAGATCTTGACGTGTAAATTCCCTTTTTGATCTGACTTCTAGCTTTCCCATTCCAATGTTATCCCATTGCTCTGGCCTCACACCTCTGGAGATATTATAAAGACTCAGAAGAAGAAAAAAAATTAGATACACTCAGCCAGTGGTGCAGTTCTCCAACAGAGGTCCCACAGGTACCCCCAGAGGTAATCAGTTGCAACTCTGCAGAATGAAATCCAGCCCTGGATTATTTTAGCCCTAGATAAAGCCAGTGATGATTAAATAGGCCAATGTTTTTTAAAAATCCATTCACACATCCTTTACATTGAATGTCTGCATTCATGAAGACTACAGGCTCTCTATTCAGTGTGAAAAGTAATATCGTTTGTAATGCCTTCTAAATTTAATGTCATAGATATCTGTTGTTCAGATACTATGGGATAAGGGGGGTCATGAGCTCTCTCTCTCCTGCCCCTCAGAATTGGAATACCTCACTCAAATGCTTTTTAACTCAGCTCCTTGCTCAATTAGGGACAGGCTTCACTGGTCGTGGGTCTTGTAATTTCTCATCCTATTGAACATTTCCATGTAGATCAGTTCTTTTTCCTAAGTAGATCTTGTTGTACCTTAAAACAGGATTATATGGCCCACAGGTCTTACTACTCCTCAAAGTGGAGATGAGAGATTCAGTGAATGGGCAGTCTTGAGAGGCAAAAATGAGAAGTGCTAAAGGTAGTAACTGTTCAGGTAAAAAAGCAGGATGGCAAGACTGAGGTCTCCTCCAAGCAGTACTGCCACAAGAGTGGGGCCACACAGCACATTGCTGCACCAGTGGCACAGGAAGACAGCATGTAGCTCAAAGCAAGCACTGGAATCAGAGCTACCAGGAATGCTGCTGTGCTGCTTTTCCTGACTTAAGATACCAAGGCAAGGCAGTTCACTGCACTAGCACTATACTGCACCCAGAATACATTATTTTCCGTCATCTGCTAGCCCAACAGAGATTACCCTCCACCAAATAACAGGAGGCAACCTTCCTCATTGTACTGTACCAATGCCATTGAAAATTCCCTTGGCACTTTCATAAACCCATAGCACTTCTCCACCAGGTGAGATGCTTCAATCTCTACCATGTAATGTAGCTGTTGAGATTAATTAGGTGCACAAAGCAATGGACTCACTGCGAGCTGCAGGTTATCAGGATACAAGCACTACATGACTGAACAGGAGAACACTTCTGGGACAGAAGATGGCTGGTCAGGTCTATCTGGTGGCGCTGTTTTAGCTGGAGTGGTAGCAGTAGCTACAAACATAAGGGATGTAGGTGAATAGGCCAGCAGTACCACTGGATACTCAAAGATTGTGGTCATCCTGGGCTGGTTCGTACTGCACAAACACATTTTAGTTATGGCCTGACTCTCTCTGCACTGATTAGGAGAGGTACCACCCATTGCACTAAGTTTGTAGTTGTAGATATGTTGTAGACTTCAGCTCTTACCAAAATTAGTCCTATGTGGTTGACAGTACCAGCCATGTTAGTTCCTGCATGGTTCCAGGACTGCTGACATGGGGCAGTTTCACAGTGTGGCTGGGTACTGGCTGCCATGGTCTTAAACCATGCAGTGCCTCCTTAGCCAGTGTAATCCTGGTTGCTGAGTTCATGTCAGATGGGACAAGGTGAATAGGTATTTAAGTACACAAACAGGTATCTAAGGTAAAGAGGAAAAGCCAAAATGTGCTTTTGTGTTGTGCTCTCTGGAATGGGAGTGCAGACAATCAGCACAGGGAATTCCACCTTTTTTGTGCAAACCTGTCCAAGCTTCAAGCCCTGGCTCATTGAGGATCTACTGGAACTACAAGTGAACCTGGCTTCCCCGCAGCTCCAGCTGCAGTAAGCCCACCAGCCCATGGCTCGTCAGGGAAGGCGGGGAGTATGGGACGGCCCCCTCATTCCCCCTGCCCCACCATATTTTAATCCTCCTGCTGTGGTTATCCCTTTTCTTTGTCCTTACTGTAAGAAGTGAGTGTACAGCTACTGGCCATACATCTCTTCTTCAGACCCAGCCACAGAGTGGGTTTCTATCAGCCGAGCTGGAGATGGGGCACTGGCAGAGACTGAAAGCAGTGGATGATATTTTGAAAGGGATTTAAAATCAGAAAGAAAAGAAGCAGCCGATGCTTTGCAACAGGATGTTTGCTCATGGGAAACCCAGGTTTGTGGGTTCTGCGGCTTGCAGACCAGCTTCTTGAAACACAAGAGATGAATCTTCCCTACCTTTGGCTGACTAGTGGAAATGTGAGAGTATGACTTAGAGAGGAGAGGATGGAGAGAAAAGGTGGCTCCTCTACTTCCAAAAATTATTTGCATAAGGGTATTTGCTTAGGTCAATGTTAAGAATTCAAGGGTTTGGATCCTTGGGTTTTGTTTTCTTTAAAATTCCCTGATTGTAAGTAATGTCTGTATGTAAGAGATGTGTACTGTCCCTCAAGTCTCTGTGCTAAGAATCCGTCAGACATGGGAGGGGTGCATGCAGCAGCAATTGCCGAGAATCCTATTTTTGAAGATGGTCTTAAGTCTCTTCTCTGCCATGCTGCAGCTTAATTTATCTTTCACCTGAAGCTTATAACACATGTGTGCTACATCTGCATGACCAAAAGACACTTGCCTATGGTGTCTGGAAGTGGGGGATAAGCCAGTACATTGCCCTCCAGCAGTAAATCAGGGCCACCGGTTGCAATAAGCAAGGAACATTATAGCCATGTCTTTGTCCAACACCTAGCAAAATGAGGTTTACTCCAAGACTGGACTCCAAGTCAGGCTTAAGTTGAAGTAATAAAATAGTAATATATAAAACCAAATAAACCTTAATGGGAATAAATCCACAACTCTGAATTTACCAATACCCAGTATGGGTTCACAGGAGAGGATCGCATGCTTGCTGGGATTTGGTTGAAGCACCAATTTTTTCAAGCACCAGATATTTCAAGGAAACAATTTTGAGGGGAAGGAACTGAACACACATAGATATCTCATGGTTAATTTAGGGTAAAGGTATGGACCTTCCACACTGAGTGTTTTACGAATAGGAGTAGTTGTCATTAGTAGTTGTCATTAGTAATTGTCATTGTCCCACAACCTAGTTAAATCAGAAAATGGGATGAATGGGACAGTGATCTCCTTTTGAGGCCAGACATTTCACCTGCACTCATGCTGGCTGGGGCTTGCAGCTCACTCCTCCGTGAAGCTCTGGATGCCTCATATTACTTGTTGGCCCGAGAAAGGAAACAAACAAGTCAGGCTCAACCAGACCTGCGAGCAGAGAGACGTAAGGGGACATTGTTCTGTGGTAGCAGCTAGCAACGTTTTTTTTGGCACTGGTCCCTGAAGTCGTAGGTTCTGCTAGATCTGCTTTGCCTCTCTGGACTCTGGAAACCCCATTGGACTTGCCATCTTCTCTAGGCAATCTGCAGTCCTTCATTTATTTCATCATTTTCTGCACCCTTGCATCTATTTTGCATGTGAAGTTCAGGTTGTCTTCTTCCATGCCATTGCAGCACTTGACACAAGGAGGTCTAGACCTCTTCCGGGCTTCTGCATTACAAAAATGGAGTTTGTCCCTTCTGCTTGTTTTTGCAAACAAAAATGCGTTATACCAACTTCAGCGGAAACATGCTTCCTAAGAAATGCGGCCAAAAGGAAAGGTCTTACTGCACTTCACCAAAGTCTAGTGAAACTAATGCTTTGTTTAGGTGAGGAGTGGGTGCTCAGCAGGCAGTGGTACAGCTGTACTTTTTGTGCTTTTGGCTTCCCATAAGGTATCCTTTGTTGACTAGATTTACCGCCTACTCTTAAAAGTAGGGTTTAAGTTAGGGTTTAGGTACTTCTAGCTGTGGAAGTAGCAAGCTAGTAGCAAGCTTTTGTCCTTCTCTTCCAGCACACTCCCAGTATGAAGTCAAAGCATGACTCCTGATAGAGGCAGGTTGGGGATGTTTAATGGAGAAGCCCAATGTGGGACAGGAAGCTCTGGTGCAGCAGCAGCTGTGCTGGCACAGGACATTCAACAACACCACAGTGTATGTGTTCCTGTATATGGCAGGGGACATTAGGCAGCTGAGTACCTCACTAGGCAAATTGCTGAGAAAATCTATTCATGCTCCAGGACAGCTATTGAATTTTGAAGTCTTCCCTTTACCAAATGCTTGCCCAGGGCTATAGCTGGACTACTGACAGAGAAGTAAAATGCCATATTAGCACTTCCACACAATTCAGTCAGGATGAGTGGAAGTTGCTACAATACAGCACCTTTACTTTCTACTTATTATTCTTTGGGCAAAGGTGGATGGAGAGCTGTGCTCCTGTGCTCCCTCACTATTGAGTTTGTAAGTGCTTGGCTGGACCTCCTTTGGTCCTTTGGAGAAAGTGCACTTTCTCCTCCAGGTAAATGTTTGTCTGTTTTTCATTTAAATATTAATTTGTGCTGTCACAATGTCACATGTAATATTACCACTCTCTGTGAGGATTAGAGTTATTAGGAGTCTCAGAATTCACTTTAATCAGTCAGTTCAATACTGCTGAGATTTGCAATTTACCCTCTCCCATGCAACAGCCAGAGTTTTTGACACGCTAACAAAGTTGAAATGAGTTCCTTCATCTTAGACAAGGATAATTAATCTTCAAAGGCTGTTTATCTTAGCCCAAAAATCCCCAGAATTCAGAACCAAATTAATTTAAAGTCTAAATCTGCTTTAGCTAGTAACTGGTTAATCAACAGGCTTGATGTGCAATTATATGCTTTGTTCACACTCCTTACAGTCTTAAAAAGACCATCTAATACCTATGTTGCTTTCTTTCCTATAATTAGACCATGTGACATGCAATGCTGTATGTATAGTGAACAAATTCTTTTCTGGAATAATTTCCCTGGCACTGTTTCCTACAGGTGAATTTGGTATTCTTTTTTAACTTGAAAAAACTTTCATATGATTTCTCGGTTATTTTGGTTACCTGTGACTAATTTATAGATTGTGCAAAGAGTTTTATGATTTGAATCTTTGCTCTCTGCCTGTTGCTGCAGAAATCTACACTTTTTTTTTTTTAAATTTCCTTCATTTGCATATGATATAACTGTAATAGTGAAGAGATCCTTGCTCCCTCCAAATATTTATAGGATAAGGAAAATTCAAGATACTGTCATTCTTCCTGTCTTTCAGAAGAGACCAGCCACAAAATCTATTAGTTGGTGTTATTTTTGTGGACAGAAATTATCATTGCTATTAGGAATAGAAGCTCTGAGGATAAATCAGATAAGGAAATTGTGGTCTCTTTAATAGAGAGTTGTGGGCCATCTTTATTTAGTAGATTCTGTCATAACCCCATTGTGGTCAGTGGTCAATGGTTTTCATATTTCTGTTCACAGGAATTTCCATCAGCTTCATGAATAAGTACATACTGGTAGAGATTAATATCCTCTCTTCTTCAATAGTCTCCTTGCTGAAGCGTATTAAAGCCCAGCATTTATCTCTAAACTATTTAATCTATTTAAACATGGTTTAACTCTATGCATACCTAAATGTATTCCATCTTTCATTTTTGTTAATAACATACAGACTATAACTCCAAGAAACATTTCAAACTCTTCTCCTTCTGGTGAATGAGATGCAGGAGAGTTTGGCTGGCAACACCTTACTGATATCAGTTCTTAGAGAACAGGGGAATATCGGGTTTAGAAGTGTTTTGGCCCAAACCTCTGGATATGCGTGGACACATCCTGCCATTTTGCAGTGCTCTTAAAAGTGGAGCATTTGGGTATCTGTAAAGCACTTAGAGCCTGTGGGTCCTTTCTTTTGATACCTCCTCAGGAACTTCAGCAGCACGGAGGAAAAATTAAAAGGGGAGACTGCTGAAAGACTTCAGATGAGCTGCACCGGATGCAAAGGGGAGGCAACAGGGAAGCCTTTTCCCTTGTTAACAGCCAGACAGCTCTAACACACACATCTGCCCTCAGTCCCAGAAGCGTGGGGCATGTGAGCTGCTTGGGGCTCTGAAGGAGAGATGGAGGCCAGTGAGTGGCCTGGAGCATCAATTCCCACTGTAGGCATTAGGAGATGCTATCAATGGCCTTTCTGCATGTCCAGTAGCTCCCCCATCATGATGCCATAAAGTGAAGCTGGTGAATTAGCTAGATGTGTCTTGGTGAATTTTCTAAATCTGTTGAATATCAGATTGAGAAATGAGCAGCAGCCTGGGGGTTGTTGTTGTTCTGAGTGTACCCCTCAGCCCAAACTCATCAGTCAGGGACTGAGTCAGCTTTCTTGGGAGAAGGGCAAGGTCAGGCACACCAAAGACACTGCCAGAAAGAGTTCTTCCCTTCAGGAAGCAACATTTTTTAAGATCTTTACCCATTAAAAAGTTTCCTAGCGATAGATTTCCAAAGGTAATGTCAAAGCACGTAATAGATCAATAAAATAATTGCAGCTACCATTTAAATCCCTGCAGCTGAAGAGGTTTCTCTCCCTCTCTACCAACCTTTTGGTAGAATCCTTTTCTGACCATTTGCTATTGTATCATTATTTTTGCTAAACCGACAGTTCTTGCTTGCCCTCACTGCACTGTGTCTCCTTGCTCCTGAACGCTAGTATATGTGGCAGCCCATGTTTCTCTCATTTACTCATCTTACCAAAAAACATAACAATCAGAGAATTTCTCTACCTCCCCCACCTAAAGAGTTGCTCCTTCTGCCCTAGTGCTGAGTCTCATCCAAGTCCCTGGAAAAGGTGTCCCTCGGCTTGCAAGGAACCATATTTTTAATCTTTCTCCCAAGCAACATCACAACTAGGAGCTCAAAGTTTTAAGCAGAGAAGCAAGTTGGCCTTTCCTAGAGGTCCCCTCTGCAGCCAGAGGATAGAAGCAAGTAAGACTCAG
This sequence comes from Corapipo altera, assembly GCF_003945725.1. Taxonomy (NCBI): domain Eukaryota; kingdom Metazoa; phylum Chordata; class Aves; order Passeriformes; family Pipridae; genus Corapipo; species Corapipo altera. The sequence goes on along the minus strand of NW_020884875.1, from coordinate 10,231,530 downwards.
CAACCCTGAGTTGCACCTCCCCAGACACACTTCTGAGGCTTCCTCTCTGAGGTGTCTTCACTCTCCAGTGGGGAGGTTACAGGACTGTTAAGTGCAGTGGTAATGATAAGCAGAGAAAATCAATTTTAAAGCTTGGCGTGCAGGAATAAATGTTTGCTCTTCTGAACAAAAACCAGAATTTTCTGCTTGTTTATGGTACTGAAAAATGCAATACGGAGAAAGAAATACAAAGAGATTTTTTGGAATTGTATGGCTCTACTGTGGTGCCTCACAGCTTTACAAGCCCAAGCCCTAGGGCTGGCACTAGGCAAAGATCTCAGGACGTACTTGGCTGCTTCCCTGGACTGTGAAGTGGAGCCCCAGGTAGAGCCTCTGCCTGCAAAACCCATGTGTCAACTTTCTCTTGTCCCATTTCACCATGTGTAGCACTGGCTTTGGAATTACAGAGCTGTAAATCTGTATTTCCTTTTATTCAGTTGCCAGCTTCTGAGCCTCTATGAGTCACATTTTCAAGCTTTTTTTAATAAACACTGGGATAAAAATCATTCTTGAAATGTTCTTAAAAAGACTAAACAAAGTAAAACACAAATGACAGCCGCAGTTCTCCCGTAATTTCCTGCCTTGTGTAGAGAAATTCTAAGAATATACAACTGGAATATGTGCTAAGATCCTGGAAGATGGAGATGGCAGAGAAATGATATTTTGTTGGATTTCATGAGTATACAGAAGTCCCATTCAAGCTATTAGGAATGGAGAAGGAAGAAATATTTTGAAATTTCTATATTGTTTCTGTAAGAAAACAGTTGAAACTAACTTGCTTTGACATTTTCATGATTTCACTTTTTAAAGAAGATATTACTGGCATGTTTCTAAGGGTGAAACCCCTTTATTCTGGCACGTAAACAAGTTGTTAAGAAAGTCAGTGGCGTCTTTATGTTTATATAGCAGAAAATATTCACAAAATATTTCACTTAAGCTTTGTAAAGAGGAAAAAGAGTCTCTCTCCCTTCTTCTTTTTGAAAGGTGATATTTGGACTCAAGGACCCTTCCAGCTTGAAAAATGGTGTGCACAGTTCCTTTAATAGTGATCTCTCAGGAGACCTGGGATTTCATTATCCAGTTTTTACTCTGCAGCTTCACAGTCCCAGAGCAACCTAGGAAGACTTCCTTATTTTTACCTGAGGTACATCTTGCAGACACTACAGAGCTTAAAGTTTTGTACCTACAGGACAAACATGTTCAAATATCCCTCATTTGTGTAGGAGGCTAAATCTTGTAGAAGGGTACACTTTGGAAACTTAATCCCATTCCCATACAAATAATAGAGCAAGAAGAGCTGAAACAGGACAGGTGGATGTAAAATGAAACCATTCAGTGAGGGACAGGACGAGGGACCTTGACAGCCCATTACTGCTCGAGTAGATACCCAGATCCTTTGCTATGTTGGGCCCTAAACCACTCAGTAATTAAAATATTTCTGTAATATACAAGGAAGCTTGAGCTACTCAGCATTTCCCAAAGTCTCAGTTCATCCTTACCAAGGAGATACTAAATTAAAACTCCTAAGGACAGGCTATCTTTCCAGGGCTCCCTCTATTAGACAGAGACATGCTCTGAGGACAACCTTCCCTTTGCTCCTTAATGTTCCTGTGTCCCACCTAGTCACAGATGGGAAGCTACAAGCTTGCAGAAATCACCCCTCTCTCCCCCAAAAAGTTGCAGGCATCTTCTGATTAGCTGGCTCTTGGGTTCAGTTTGAAATCCCATTCCTTGCTTAACACTCTTCCCCACTGTATGGTAGGTCTTGGAGAGTTGGCCCCTGTTGTGCAATCTCAGTATGACTCATGCAAGCACCTCCACAGCCTTTGCCTTTGGGAGCACTCTCCTTTAGAGTTCTGGTTCTGTGAGAGCTCATACTTCTCAAGGCTTCGATGTTACCTTTGGAATGACAGCTACCACAGCGAACATGCTTCTGCAACACAGCACCTCTGCAAACTTACAGTGTCCTTACAGTACACAGAAAACCTGCAGAAGAATTTGGATACAAAATAGTGAATTTAATTCTGAAAAATAATCACCCAAAATTTCTACTTTTGACAGCTGCAGTGTCTCTAAGACCATTTTCCTTGGAGATCCTTACACTTCTGTCATGTTTGAAATGCCTTAACCTTTAGGCTTTTGTTGGCCTCTGCACAATGATCGTCCTTAGAAGTGCAGAGGTGTTTCTGCTTAATTATACAAATATCCTTTGGAAAGTGTGCTTCTTTCCCTTACGAGTTCAGCCTCATTGTAGGTCCAAATTTGCAGATGGAGGTAAGTACCTTACAATGGTGATGACTGATAACTGAGGATTTTTTGTGTTCACAGCGTTCCCTAATGTAGGCCACTTTTCATCATCTAAAGTTGCGTGATAATGATGTCATTTCCATTGCTTGAATGTTGAACCAGCAGCCACATACCATGGAGTTAAAATTACTGTTTACAGGGCAGCTAAACTGTGTTGTTAACAGTTTAAGGCAGCGTTTGCTTTGCTTCTGGGGACAAAATGACAGTTGGACTTTCCTAAAACTCATCAAACAGGGATGAGACTGCCAAGAATACAAATCTGCACTGTAGTCAAGGTGGGGGGAAAAAAGGGGAGAGAAGAAAAATGAGACAGCTATTTTTGTGTGAAGATGTGGTGACCATCAGATAAAAATGACAATGTTGTACTTGTCAGAAAATAAGTCACATTGCTGATCACCGGATAACTTTGATGTCATATTCCACAATAATTTAACTGAGATTCCATGGTAAGATTAATGGTGAAATTTTTAAAACATGCACGAAGAAGATCTTTCTTCTAATATCCATCTGTCAGACAGTCCTTATCTGGAGCTTATGTTGATTGATTATTATTGTGATTGAACTAGAACTAGAACATGACCTTTAAATAATAAAGAAAATTATGTAGATTCAAATGTGAATGGTTAAGCTTTTGGGTCTTTAGTAAACATTTTGAAAAACATTTAGGCCCTCAAATGGTTGTATATATATGTGTACTCTACATTAATACGTGCCTTTGCAGACTCAACCCAATTAATATGAAAAATCAGCAAGAAAAATCACCAAAATACTCTGTCTTCTCTATCACAAAAGACTGTGAATTAGGTTTAATGCATATTTCCAACATATAGGACTCACACTGGAATGAGTTGTTTAGGAGATCCTATATGATTGTAAGCAGGGCACATGTTTGGACTGAATGCAGAACAACTTGCTTTGAAAAAAGTGCTAGTTTCTAGTGTATGACATTGGATAAATGATTGTACATACTTTGGAATGAATGGTGAGCATAAATCTCACTTTGGACATCTAGTGAAATATTTGCAGCATATTTTAAACTAGCATAGTTGTGCCAATTCTTCTCTAGTTCTCACTGCCTACCTTGTGTTTTTATGGGGCACTTTGACAATGAAAGAAGGTTTGGGTGGTGTTGGTCCCTACAAGGCTGCAGCCAGCTGGAGACACCCTTTTGCTCAAGAGCCTCTATTCTGCAGCTGAAAGATGAAGAAATGCAGCAGGACTTTCAGATTTTGCCCTCTATTAATCTCTTCCGCAAATGAAGGAGGTTTACAGCACTGTTGTGTGTTTGAGTTGATCAGCCACTGAAAACGGACTCAAAGTATTGAAAGCATCTAGGAGATCCTAACTCTTTCAAAGCATCTCATCCTGAGCAAGGTGATCAGGTCAAGTAGAAGATGATATTCACTTCTATATTGTATTGCCTTGCACAGCAGAGCCACGGAGCATTGACAGAGGCAGATGATGGATTAGAGGTCACAGTGTGTCTGCAAATTGATGGGTTCAAAAAACATGGATTCTGCCTTTCATGTGCCCTGACCAGCACTGCATTTCATTTGTACTCTGTCTTCTCTGTGTTTTGCTTAAAAGGGACTTTTTTTCCCTTCCCCAGAACTATCACTAGGAAGTTTATGGAACTCACTTGCACCTGGATGAAATCCTGTGCCATTATGTTAATCCCTTAATTGAAGGTCATAGCCAGATGAGAAAAATGAAACAGGAGACATGCTTGGTCTATTAGGAACTGGATTTGTACTCCAAGAATTTGAAACAAGAATGCACTACCTCCCTATGGAATGAAGCTTCAGGTGCCTCCAAACCCATGCCTGAGGTGAGCTGAGTAAGATAGCAGACGCATTTCTGAAGGGTGGCCATGTTTTATCTATCACATCTATGTTTGAAAAAACTGCTCATGCAACCATTGCAAAAAAAAAAAATGCTCTAAATCAATGCATGAGTGAGTCCTCTCACACTAAAATGGGGGGGACAATCAAAGCGAACTGTGATAGCATTCATAATGGAAACCAACACAGCAACATTCAGTCAGGTGGCCAGTGGTTTATTTCAGAAAGATACTCTTAGGCTCACAGAGGGCTGAGAAACGATGCATGGTGACTGTGCTTCTTCCCTAGCTTGTTTCACACACCTGTGTTGCAGCCTGCCAATGCTGAAGTCTGGGGCATGAGATGTTTCACAAGAAGATGTCCACCTTGAAGAACTAGGCCTTATTTTCATGTGAAATTCTGCTCCCAGCTCCTCACCTTTTTTCAGTGGCCAGTTACAAAAACAGAAGAGGAAACAGAGAGGCATTAGAAATATCTCCCCATTTTCTCCCCAGGAAAAAAGGTAGGAGTAATGAAAGCAGAATTCTCCCTGCCTGTTTAAACTCTTGCTTCTCTTCTCAGGCACAGTGGGTTTGGCAGCACGTGGTTTTTTTTCCGTCCATAATAAACCCTGAAATTCTTAAAAGGTTGCATTTAAAATAAGAGATTTGTCAGTCCAACAAAATTTTAGGAAAAGGTTTACAAAATTGATAAAAATGTATTTATTTCCTCTTCTTTCTCCTGGATCTTATTCAGGTTTCCTTTTTTTTGCATTTTGATCTTATCTGGGCTAAGTCTAAAGAAGGTGTAAAAGAGAGCAAATAAGACTTAAGGGTTTGTAAGTGAATGAGTCGCATGTAAGTGGGAGATATTGCGAAGAGCCTGATTTTCAGAAGGGAGTGTAAAGGGAATGGAGGTGGAACCCTGACACGTCCTTTTGATCCTGGGAGCAGAGGCTGTGCTGTATAATAGATTGCTTTTATGTGGGATACATGTAAAGGTGTATCCTAGATCCAAATGGCTGAGCTTCATAAATTCTGACATGGGTAAGGCTGTTCAACAGTTTTATAAGTCATATTTTAAGCTATTGGAATTGCTTGGAAGAATTGGACTTGAAAAATTAAGTAATGTTCAATCATTTAGGTTAAAATGGAAACCTACTTTTTAAAGTTAAATATCTAAAGACCAGAATCACATTTTGTATGCAATATGGTGTGGGAAACAGGCTCTCTCAGCGTCCTCAACAGCCCAATAGGAATGAGGGTTTGGACACTTCGATGTTAGGTGCAAAATGGAACACTTTATTAACATGGTTCCTGCCTTTTATAGGGCAGGAGCAGAACTTGCTGGAACAAGGGGAGTAACTGGGGAAGACCAAGGGTGGAGTATGCAAACTGTGACCATATAGGGAGAACAAGGGGAGGAGTATATCTATATAAGGAAGAAATGGCCATATAGTGTTGGTACTCCAATGCAGCAGCAACTGGCCAATAGAAATGCAGGGTTCAAAGGTATAGGGAAAATAAGGGAAAATAGGGGTATGATGAAAGGGAATAATATAATAACATAGTATAATAACATTAAAAAAATCCTAAAACACACTTTCTCAAAAACTGGATCCCAATAATATGGGAAAACACGAAAATAATAGTAAACAACCCTGTACAGCAATATCTGCAATTGACTTCAGAATATTGCAAATTATGTTGCTGTAACCAGGTTGTCATGAGTTTTAATGGCACAAGGAAGCATGATAGCACAGATTTATATCAAAGTCTGTTATAGCAGAGAGTCTTACAACAAGAGCAGAATGTATTTCTGTCATACTCAAAATGTCATCTCAGTCGCAGACAAGACTGATGAGGAAAAATGATTAGATGTAGCGATTTCATTTATCTTTCTTTTCCAGAATGGGGATTTGATGATCTCCCATTAGGTTTCAATGCTTAAAACACAAATTTCCAATCACCACTGTAACACAAAGGAGATGAGCCTTCGTTTGCCTGATTTTCCTTTCATTTTTTACCCAGTCACTGGAAATCAATGAATTTTTACCAGCAAAACAAAATATTTTTGCTCCTGTTTTGCTCCCTGCCGTAACACAGTACCACATTTCTCTGCTTAGTTATGGTCTGAACATGTGTCTCAGTTTGAAGAGACTGGAAAGTTTGCTGAAGAGGATGAGTTATGAGACAAACCAAACTCCTCTCTCTCAGCAATTGTGAATTCAAAATTAAGGGGCTTTAATCAAGAAAGTGTGGAAAAAACAGAAGAAATAACAACCCTTTATTAAGAAATATATGTATGTTGGCAAGAACAGCAATAGAACACAAAAAAACCCCCTAGGCAATAGTCCTGTACCCAAAAAGTCCCCTTCAAACAAAAGAAGAAAAAACAACAAAAAAAGGTCTGAATGAATACTTCTTTGTCCTTTAGTGCAGTGCTAATCATGGCCTGCAGGGGGCGCTGTTGGGTCACTGGAGGTGCAGAGCCTGCAGTACCCGTGGTGACCTGCAGGGGGCGCTGTTGGGCTCTGGCAGTCACCACACAGGGAGGGGTCTGGGGGGTGGTCTTGGATCGCGGGAGAGGCTGAAAAGAAAGCAGAGACCTTTCCCCCAATGGAAGAAGGGCAGAAGGAAAAGCAGTCCACCCCCATGGGACTCACTGTTGTCCTCAGATGATGGTGTTTCAAAGCTCCTCCTTTTCTCCTAGCG
>NW_020884875.1:10048190-10224250 GCF_003945725.1 Corapipo altera | reverse complement strand
CTCAGTCATCTGACCTCTCCCCTTCTGAGAAGAGCCCAGCCACCCCCTCCCAAAACTCCTCCCCTCTCCCCCCAACCTCCAATGGTGCCATCTATTAGGAATGCGGTCTGGTCAGTTAGTTCTTTTGTAAAGTTAATTGATTCCCTTCCCCCTTTCCATTCAAACTCTGTCTTTCCTACAGTGGGGGGGCAGGGGGAAGAAAAAATTCTTCTGGATTTCTAACCTATAACAACACGGAAAGAAATCCTTTCAACCTCAGCTCTACAGATGAGAGGTTTTGTGTAAGGATCTCTGTCAGCCTGGCTCTTCTGGCTCTGCATCCTTGTCCCGCACCACTGTGAGCAGGACTGCCAAGGCCTATAGACACTACATTTCTAGAGATTTTACGGAACTTCAGAGCAGCCTTCAGACATATTGATCTGCTGTTAATACTCATTATAGTCACCAAAGAACTTCAAAGGTCCCACACCCTATATTGTCATCTTATTTCATAAAATTTTGGCAAATTTTAATGCACAAATACTATGAGTATTCCTAAAAAGGCTTTACAGTCTTTTTTCTCTCACAGGTGAGATTCAGACACTGTTACTTTTCCGGAGCTTATAACTGTTATTGGCAAATTGATATCACAATTTTATTAAAACTGAAAAAAACAGTTGTAGTTTATGTTCTCTAGTGGGAAAAAGGGCAACAAATAACAATTTTGCTTTCCCTGTATTTGCTTATTTCAGAACATGTGCTTTTTAATGAATTTCTTCAATTTCAATATTTGAACTAAACTGCTCTGGGTAGCAAAACACCCCCACAACCCCACACCCCAAGCCCTAAATCAAATGAATCAGATCCAAATGAATTTAATCCAAAACCAGACGATTGCAACTAGTTGGATTTACCTTGTAGAACTTTGTATGTGCATTTGTTTTCCTTCCAGAAGAGAATGCACACAATCATTTGAATATTACTGGATGCCTCATTCCTAACCAGAGAAATATTCCATCTTTTCTGAAGAGATGCTTTGCCATTATGTCCTGTATTGGGTTGTAGTAGCTGGCCTCATATGTATGTATGTATTGGCATCATAACTGCACAGGTTCTCTACTACTTAAGACTCCCTAGGTAGGTGAAAACATGCCCCGTCTCCCCATTTTTCATTGACTGACAGTTTGGGGGGGGGGGGCTGGGAGGAGAAATCAGCATACAATAATTCTATATGTTTTTGACATTGTTAATGAACTCGGAGCATGGGAAGTGCTTATGTCTAACTCCTATCCAGCTTCTCCCATTTGTGTTGCATCCCATGTGCAGATTCATCAAGTGCTGGGTATCAGCCAGACAAAATGTTGTCCCATACAGTACAGATACACTGGTGGAGTTTCAGAGCAATAGAAAGGAGCTTCTATTCATCATTCCTCAATGTCTTTGGGCTGTTCGGAGAGTAAACATTTACAAAAAAAGCAGGAAGTTGTTATGTTCCTGTTAGCAACTACTGTACAGAAAAAGAAAATTCTGACATGAATTGTGCAGGCTGTCAAACATTGCATGACCCTGATACCCCTTCTCTGTTAAATTCAGACATCTACAGCCATGTGGTTCAGAACCCACAGTGGTAATAGCAGCTCGGGACCCAAAAAGGTATAAGCAAGCATTACTATCACCACAGTCACATGGCAGAGATGTAACGCATTGTAATATTCCCCCTCTATGTCATCCATGCACTGGGTTAAACACCTGTTATTGCTTAACAGATTTTGCAAACCCGATCAGGAACATCTACATCTGGTTATGTTTTTCTGAATATATTTCTTTTCAGTTATATGGCACTAAAAGCATTGCATGTCTTCATCTGATTTCATTTTGCAAATTTGATGTCCCTTTCACAATAGCCCTCATCAAAGCACAGAGAGTCCCTTCAGAGAAAAATCACCCTGACACTTCTCAGCATGTGAGTGTCTCATTGCACAGTGAATCTCACAGAGAAGTGCAAATGCACCAGCTGGCCCGTGGTCATGAATGAACCTTTCAGTGACTGGGAGAACAGATTATTTAAGGCTCTGGGCCTACATGGATGTTCCTATGACTGTACTGATGGGCACAGGAACACTTTAGACTCACAGTTCTGTTTCTGTACCTCAGTAGCTCTCTGACTTCCCTCGTAACACACCAGCTCTTCCAGCACCCTAGAAAAGGCAGGGAGCATGTAGGCTGGGTGAGAGAAATACGCAGTTTGTACAATTGAAGACTCAAGCTCAAGTCAAGGGAGGAGGAGTGCTGGCAAGCACCTCTCTGCACTCTGTCACCGACCTTGGGCTCACTCCTTCACTTTCAGACTCCAGGCCTTCAGAGAGCCTGTAAACCCCATTTTTTCTCCTGAGCACACAGAAGACAGGTGAATGGAACAGGTTATGGATTCATAGAATCATTAAGGTTGGAAAAGACCTGCAAGACCATCAAGTCCAACCTTTGACCAAGTACCACCATACACACATCCTTTCTGTAGAGTGTTGTCAAGATGCTGTGTTTATCACAGGTATGTGCAGTTTAGTGTATCTGGCATCTGGTATCACAGTGCTGGGAGTTTTCCCCCTTGGTTGTACATGTTATTAGAAATTAGGCTGGAGAATTTGCATCTTTCTCCCCACATACGTGCCAGTGAAGAACATCATTCTTTCCTTATCATTGGAAGCAGTTCTCCTTCTGCAGAGTTTTGTCTAATTCTGTACAGCATGATCAAGAGGAGATTCAAGAGGTGCTCTGGTGGATTTTTAAAAAACTTTAGGCTCCTTTGTCCAGTGATGACAACATAAAGCATCTTCCTTAAACTAGACAGAGCCTCTTGGCTGGTGATACTCAGTGCAGTCAGCAATAATAGAAGCAGAGAATGTGAAATGGCAAGTGCAAGCAAGCACTATATGATTTAAACAGGCTTGAGAGAAAGGAGCATCCTCACTGCTTCAGACTTTTCTTGGTTCAGAAAAAGGCTGATAAGATAAAACTTCAAGGTAGCCAGAAAGGTCGTCTAATGCTACAGTGAAAGGCCACATGGGTTAAAATTTGCAGGGGGAGAATCAGAAAGAAATTACGTAGCAGACAAAGGAGGAGTTAGAGAGATGTGCAGTACCTTGAAAGGGACACAGCTAAACTGGAATTTAATGCAGCTCAAAGAGAACAGTGGGTTAAATTACACATTCCTTTGTGCAGCAGGGTGCACAGATTTTCTGTTGATTTTAGTATGAAATGCATATATTTTTTCTATGCAGCATGTAATAAAGTCTTCAAACCAGGAAATATCCATTTTCACAAAGGCAGCAGAGGTCTGAATTCGTGGTCTTCTCATAGGTAAGCTGTAAGATTTGTGAGCTTGGATAACTGGCACTGCCAGCGAAGGTCACGAAAGTGAGATCACTCTATTGTACCAGGAGATTTAAGACTCGTATCAATTATGAACTATAATACAAAATGCTCTTTCAAGACAACAGTGCTAGTAATTTTGTTTTGCTTTTTGCTGGGAGAAGGTTTTGATAGACAACAGCTTTGTGTCATGTAAGTTGTGTTTGCAGTTCCAATTGAGTGTTATGAGAATACTCTTTCATATAGTAGTTTTTTCTTTTAAACTTTTTACAAACTTTATATACAACAGCAGTTTTAATACTATTGCCTGGTATTATTGTGAATTTCTAAGGAACTCATTTGATTGCACAGTTGCTTCTACCAAATGCAAACTAATGATGTCTATGTGGCTGCTAACACTGAGGGTACCAGGACAAAATATCTTCAAGAATACCAGACATTGTGTTAGGGATGGCTTCTAAACCCTCTGAAATTATAATCTAAATGCACAAGAACATCTAAATTAATAAGCCAGTAAGGAATATAATACGTATAGCAAAGTATCTGACTGAGATTTAGACTGGAACATTTCGAAACTCAGAGAACTTAGTTCAATACACATCCGGGTTTCACTTGCATACAACAGACCTATGTGGGAATGTTAGTGTTTATTTACCTGTTAAGATTATGCCTATTTGGAGTGGAGGGAAACATTCTGAGTAATATATGAAACAGTATAGTCCAGATACACTGTAAAGTGTCTTCAAAGAGATCAGCTTTTGGCTGAGTGCTTCATCCACTTATCTTCTCACTAGCCTCTATTTTGACTAAGAGGATGCATCCTGAGGTCCAATAGCCATAGTGAAAACAGTCTTCCTTTGTGAGCATGACTATTTATGTCAAGGAATATATTTTGTTAAAAATGCAACCTCATCAAAGGTATCTTAAAATCAGTGTCCCTCCAAATTTTATGGGGAGATGGAAGAAATCTCATTAGAATTTGTGATAAGTTTCCCAGTGCACTCTTTTTAGCAACAAAAGTTTAGGGTATGGTCAATAGGATTTCTTACATCTGGGAATATAAAAAAACTCCTCAACGAACTATTGGCTTTCTTTTCTCACTGCAATTAATCCCGAGCCAGTGAAGGAGTCATGACTGAATGGATTCATGACTCAATACTTTTAGAAACCTGACTCCAGCAACATAACCAAAAATAATTTTTTCTTTCAGGAGCTGAACAATGATAACAGTGAATCCATGAAGCCATCTATACCAGGTAGTTAGCCTGGAAAGACAATGTAAATTTACCTCCGATCTGTATGTACCAGTTAAACTTTCAGTTAAATTGAGGAAGTGAAGTGCTTGTGGTGCTTGTTTTCCTTCATTGCCTTCTAGGACATCCAACATGTGATGACTGCAAGATGAAGAACAGACCTCTGACATGACTACTGGCCTCAGAACAGTAGAGAGGCGTGGTGGGCCTGCAAGCTGCAGGGCTTTCACTGTCTTTTCCCCTTTTCACCTTCTCAATTTCTATTTAAAAGTTGCATGGGATTTTTTAAAGAAGTGCCCAAATTAATTAGCGCAAATCACCACACAAATCCTCTTGCCCAGTCAAATGCCTAAGTGAAATGGTGTATTTTTACAAATTCAGCATATTTAGATGCTGTTTTGAAGACCCAGGCAGCACACACACTGAGTAGTTAGGACAAGCAATTTTCTACATTTATTTTACTGGTTACCAGCCAGCCCAAACTGGTGGAAGACTGACATTTCTTCCCAGTGCCTTGTGACAGTTTATGTTCATGCAGCAGTAGGTTTTAAGTGGGTATCAGTATCGAAACAGTCAATCAGTATCGTCAGTAAGTGGTGGCTTTACTGCAACTTGTCCAAGCAGAGAGACTAAGACCATGGGAATACGTTGAACTGCTTAGCCCTTATCTCTTAAGTACCCAGCATAGCTTGAGGGCTGGGCCATGATGGCAGCCCAGAATTTGGGGGTTGATAGGAATAGCTGTGTTCCAAAAGCTCATACCTCCTGGCTGGGCTAACGGTGCTGTGGGGGCCTCGGTGGCCTTACCCGCAGCAGGCCAGGAATGAAGCTGGGAGCACGATGGTGTGCCCAGCTCTGCTGCCACACCAGCGGTGAGCAAGAACAACTTGATCAAAAGAGGCAATGACATTTATAAGGAAGAAAAAAAAAAAAAAAAGTCATGTACCTGGACGGTAGAACTGCAGATGGCAGTGACATTTAAGGGAAGACACGAACTATGTCTTTCAAAACCTGATAGTCATTTGTATATGTGGGCAGGTCTGGCAAAGCAGGTAAACGTTGAGACTACTTGAAAACTACTTGTGATTAAACTGATATTCCAGGCAAAATCTACAGGGAAACAGGCACTTTTTTGATTCAGAGGTTGCTAACAGCACATGACTCTGGAACAATTTATGAAGTAAGAATTAAATAAAAAAGTGTCTGGACAAAGGAACCCCTAAAGCCTGCTCCTCTTAGAATTAATAGAGTAGGACCTCAGGCAAAGACAAAGCAGAGGACAATTACTTCAGATTCAATAGGTGGTGTTTGCAGCTGTACAATACATTCGATAACACTGTATTATTTGTTCTAGTTTCTGAAAAATTTAGAGCTCAGGAATAAAATACAAATGGTTATAAAGATGAGTAATATTAAAGTGAAAAGCTGTAAGTCAGCTGCGAGATCAGCTTGTAGTCACAGAGATGCACTTGTTTTCTGGCATACATGTCATTTGCAGTGTTGTTTGTCTGGCATTGGTTCCCAGTGGATTGAAGAAACTAATGTTTGAGTAACAGAATATAGGATTTTAAAAATCGTCCTTGTAGTAACTGAACAAATAAGTGAATGCTGTGAGCAGCATGACTTCACCCTTTTGGACCATTGTAAAAAATATTTCTCTAAAATAAACTATAAATGCAATAACACGATGTGGGCAACATGAACCACAAGACCATTTGAAAATCTATCACATTGATTTTAGTATCTTTTTGAACATATATATGTTTAACTAGACAATAGAATTATCCAAAGTGTTACTATAGTGTCACGGTCTTGTACAAATTGTGCTCATCAGAGTTTGAATTTAGAGGTGAAATGAGAATGGAGGAGAAGGGAAATTCCAGTCTGTGTTACAAAGTGCATAGGCAAGCTATTTTGAGGAATTGCCTCATACATCTTTGACACATGGCAAAAAAACCCTAAAGTTATTTAACTTTTATACTTTGACAATGTTGTGGCTTAAGTTCTCACTTGTGCTATCCCCTGTGATTTGTTCAGGGGGAACATTTTTCTTCCAGACAACTTCAGCAGGAAAATACTCTTGCATTTTCATAGGAAAGTGCTATATTAATTCTGGCTTATTAAACTATTCCAGTAGAGGATTTCATAGCATCACAGAGATGTGAAATGTCAAACATGTGCATACTATATCCCATCACTCTGCCAATGCCTAACTACTCCCTGTGCTATGCAAAATGTGTTGTAACTCCAGGGCTTGCCATAATCTCAACTGAATATCTTTTTCTGGTGTTCAGTCTCCATTTATTTCTGCTTTATGTTCTTGAACATTGGGGAAGCTACACAGTGGTTGTGTGTATGATGGAGATGGGAAGAGCCAGGGACAGAGCATCCCCAACCTCCTCCTCCAGGACAGAATCACCAATTTCCGCTTTCTGTTGACTTGTAAAACTCCAAGTAAACCACAAAAATGTCAATATGTTCATTATCACAGTAATTGCTTTGTCTGGGAGAAATAATTCTTTTAAATGTTAATTTTGGTGGGAAAAAATATATACATTGGGTCAAGCCAGATGTAATTACTTCTCTTGACAAAAGAACCAAAAAATTGGTTCATCCAGTACACCTGTTTAAACTCTAACATACTTAAAGAGATGACTTATTCTCCAGTGTATCTTCCCAAGCATTTTCTTGTAATCAGTATTTCTTTCTTTATTCAATCCTTCATTGCCTGTGGATGAAGAGAGAGAAGATACCAGCACTTTGGATCTAACTCAAGATTTCTGTTATTCTAGTGAATATCAGATGAAAACAGCTAGTGGAAATTTCAGTTCGAAGGAACTTTCAATTTTGAAAAAGAATTGAATTTAAATTGTTGCAGTTTGAAAAGGTATAATTAATGTGTCTATGAGCTGAAAGTTTCTCTGGCAGACTTATTTGACATTGATTGACTAATGCACATCTTGGGGTACATCAAATTTATTTTACTAATTAGTGAAAATGGAAACTAAATTGATGCGTTTTCAAGCATAACAACATATCACTCTCTTGTTTCAGAAAATAAAATCTTTGGAAGCTGAGATATCTTCAACAGAGCTTTGTTGTGAGTTCTTTATTTTTTGTGAAGATCTATTACTCTCAAGGACTGGCAGTCAGGAGGGACAGGTACATTTACCCTGGTGTCATACCTCCTGGTATGAGAACTCCTGGATTAATACCAGCATTTCTGTAAGGTTCAAAGGTAGCAGGTTCCTGACTTGGCTCTGTATTAATAAAATATTAAAAAGAACTTTGCTTTCAGATTGCAAGACCGGGAAGATTTGGATGCTGTGAATGGGGATGAAGAGAGAAAGCGGGCCCCTCCGTTTCACAACGGAGCTACATCCTGGGAACAGCCGTGTCACCAGGTGAAGGAATTATGGGAAGAAGTGAATAGGCTACACAGTATTAAAGAAAAGGACTCAGTGATCTTGGTGGTTTGCTTCCAACTCAGAATATTCTGCGATTCTCTCATTCTCTGACAAAGTTGAAGGAGGAGCAACTCTGTGGTCCTTGTGTTGCTTCAGAACAGTGATTTGATTTTCTGGATGCTGAATGACTCTACCAAAAATTCATGAATTCTGTGGTAATTATTGTTTTCTCTGGAGACTGCTATGAGATCATCAGAAATACTGAATGTTATGTGTGGAGATCAGAGCTGCAGGGGACAAAAAATAACTGATTTATTGGAAAACCTAGTAGACGAGTAATATGTGGGAGGAGAAGAGAGAAAGGAGATGAAGACTGCAAGGATGTTATTTTGTCATTTCAATCTCATATTTATTTTATTTATTTTTTAATATCAATGAGACGTGTCTTGGTTCTTCCCTGGGACACAACATGACCTCCCTGGACATCCAGCCTGTGGAAGGACAAGGAGGGTGAGAGCCCACTGATTTCAAAATGTAGCATCACTTTCTCAGCCCAGGAGATCCCACATCAATGGGGAAAAAATGGGGAAAAACTCCATCTTTTTTCCATCTTCCTGATCCTGGGAAGGTAAGTACAATGCCCGGGACTCTGGGAAATCACCCACTAGCTGCAATTCTGACCTTGGGGTTCCCTTATCTCCAAGACATTTGTTTCTGTCCAGAAGATGGGGGTGTTGCAGGGAGGCCATCAGTCCTACAGGGTGTATATGTGATGCCCTTGAGTCCCCTCTTTAGGGACCCTCTGTGGCTGCCAGATACAGGTTATTTGGTCTGTTAGTGACAGCGTGACAAACAATTTCCTTGGCTTTCCAAGTGAAATTCCTCTGTCTTCTCTCCACTCTTTCTCTTGCTCATCACATGCTGTCAACAGCTGAGACACTATGTTTTGCTGTATTTCAAGTAGTAACATTGAGATACTCTTTTGAGTTTAGAAAAAAAGAATGTGATCCAGAAAAATATGACTGTAAAACCTAGTGAAGAAAAGCAATGTTTATGTAGCAGCAGTGGGCTCATAGGCAAGTCAGAGGTCTTTTAAAAGTAATAATAATTACATTTGACGAAAAATATATACTACCGTGGAAGGGAAGGGCGAAAAACATAGCACTTTTGTCCTTGCTCCAAGAAGTTGCAAGCACAGGTGGCATCATCTAACAAGTGATGGCTGGTCCTGCCACTGGCATGGCCAGGATGAAGGAGGTGTGGGTTTTGCAGGGAGATGCCAGCGCCAGTAGCCAGAGCCAGAGGAGGCATGCTCCAGCCAGAGTGATGTGGAAAAGACAGGAGAGGCACCAAATTAAGTTGGAGTGGTGCCATGTAGCAAACTTCACACCTGTCAAGTGGCCGCAGCATCCACTGGGCAGTATTCTGCTGACCTTGCTTCTCACCCTCCCAGGTCCTTTGGATTTTATTTGGAGGGTCCTTTGAATTTTGTATGTGATGGGGTCAGGATTTTGATTTCCAGGGTAGAGTAGCATGTTCACACCCAGACAGACTGGGTGCCTGTAAGGTAAAACATACACAGGTATTCTTCCCAAGAATGCCAAGGTAGTGGAAGAATTAAAAAAAAGGTTTATGTCAGATGCAAGGACCATTTCTTAAGGAAGATGCATACATGGGGTCCTCAGGGTAAACAGACAATGCCTTACCTTCTCCAAGGCTTTTTCTATCTTCTCTTTCTCCTCCCCCACCCACTCTGGCCCAAGGAGGACTTGTACATGTCTGCAAACATGTTCTCTCTCTGCATATCAGGGAGATAGCTTGCTCACAGCTTCTCCCTGCAACTTTCTCTGAAATGCAGAAGGAAGGAAAAAAAAATCTAACCCATTTCAGGAGGCATTTTACAGTCCTCCTAAGCGAAATTGAGTTCTAGCTTTCTGTCAGAAATTCTTCCAAAATTGTACCTATCCCTATAATGCCAGAGGGGTGAAGCAGAGTGGTGGCCGCGGGCACTTGTGTGGTGCCCCCTCAGGTAACTCAAAGTGAGAAAGTGCAGGGTTGTATATGCTGCTCTTCTGTCAGTACCAAAGGAGCTTCGGCTTTAATTGCTGTCTTTATAGATTAGAGCAGCATTGGCTTGAACAGCTTGTCTTTTTGGTCTGTTTTAGGTGAATCAACGTGTATAAGTGCTTCCTCCCACATCATGGCAGTTATTGCTTTTGCTGCATTAAAAATGGCTCCCTATTTAGCTGTGTTGTTCAGAGGGAGGATCTGCAGTCTTGTCTTGGGTGAGGATTTAGCTGAGACACCAGAATAGCAAGATCTAGCAACAGAAGAGCATTGAAAACCTTCTACAAGATCCTACTGTCACCAGTGTGGGGGAAAAGCCATGGCTCTGGAATGCGGTAAAGTGATCACAGGGATAGTAAGAGAAACTGAAGTTCATTTCTTGCCTCCCGCAGCTTCTCATGGCACAGTCACAAGCAGGAGATGAAATCCTGCTCTTCTGCTCTGGCTAACTAGATGATGTGTCCTGCTAGATACCGAAGAGGAATCCCGGTATGATTAAGGTTGCATCAAGTGTTAAATGATTCATACTGAAAAAGGTGTTGGGTTTTTTATTCACTGCAACGCAGGGAAGCCTGTGCTCTGCCAGTGGTTTCCCTAGTAGTCTTGGTTTTGCAGTAAAGAAGAAACCAGGGGTATTTATGACCTGCCATGTGTTGAGATCTCCACTTCTGAAGTAGCAGATCCCCACCCCGTTGGTCAGTAATTTATAGAGTGAGTCCTTCCCTCCCTCAGGCGAGACATGTACAATCCCACAGTATGCACCTCTCCATCAGTCATACAACCCTCTTCATGCACAGTGGCTTTTCTAGACCCAAAACACTACCAAAAACTGTTTTGTTTTGGTTTTTTTCCCTCCTCCAGTTCTGGATCTACTGAGCTTTGATGCAAAAGTTGGACTTGGAAAGGCTGAGATGATGACAATTCTAACACCAGGTTTGGATGCATCTTCAGCAAGGATGTAGCTCTGGGCTGCCAGGCACCAGACTGGGCCCTGACAGGACCAGCCTTTGCCTTGCTGAAGTCTTGGAAATGAGATCAGGCAGTGCTGTCGGCGGAGGGGCACGGGACAAACTGCAAACGATCAATGTGATCCGCAAAATGTCCGCTTTATTTACAGAAAGATAGCCTTTATATACTTTTACTACACCCCAGCGCATGATTTCTCTTCTACTATTAGTTACTTGAAAGCGTTCACAATGTAAACGTGCCCTTTTGACCACTTCTAATTGCATTATTGGAGGTGTCCACATGAGGTGACGATATATGTTTACCTTTTGGGACTCCACCTCAATTTTGGCACAGATCCTTCTTTGTTTCAGCTTTAGAGCCTGAAGCCATGATGATTGCGCAGCTTTTTTTACTGTCTGTGCCTGGCCTTGTCAAGGCAAGGCCCACAAAAATGCAGAGGAAATTTCTCACACAATCCTGCTCTCCCGACACTGTACCTTGCACTTATAGGGGTCTCTATCAATGCAGGAAACTTCTCTATCCATTATGCTCTACAAATAAACATTGCTTATTACAAATGAGCTGCTTCCTGTCCTTTATAAGATGCAGGTAGATGAGCTGATACTCCTGTGGGAATGCCATTACGTGTTCCATTTGAAGAGTGCTTCTGCTGCTGCTGCCTTCCTCCTGAAGCTGGCCGCATCTTTATGAATAAGCAGACTTTTCACATAGTTTTGTCTTGTGACAGAGTTTTCTACACCTTCTCCAAACATGTGGGCCTTGGGTCTCAGTATACCAGACTGCCTCATTGCAAGATGAAGTGCAGCAGTTCCTGTATACGTACCATGATTTTTGTGGGGTTTCCATTAACCACACTGTTCAGACAAAGGAGGTTGAAGTAGCTACTTTGCCATAATACTGAGCTCTTACAGCATCATCAGTATCATATCTCATACTAATAATGTAGAATATTGTTCTGTGGCCTAAATTAAGTCTTCCACCTTCCTTTTCCTCAAGTTATAACTGGTACATCGATGAAAGATCGCAAAATGTCTCCCTTGAACTTTCCATCTGATCCTGTTGCTTGCCAGCAGCTGGCAGGGTTTGGAAAGTGAGGAGGCTCGGGGCCCGGGGCTGGTGGCACAGACGTGGTTGTGGCTGCAGCTGCGGTGTATTGCATGCCTTCCCTTATCCTGTGGCATGCCACAAGATGGACCATGTCAGTGCTAGCTCAGGGCAGGCTGCAGTCACAAAGCAGGTGCATGACATGCCTTTCACTCCAGCGGCGAGCACATGCCATACCCCTCACTGCTCGCTTGAGGTAATTGTGTTCCCCCTTCACTGCAGCTTCCCTTGTGTGGGCCACAGAGCCTTGTGAGTGACATAAAAACATATACAGCTGTAAGAAAACTTGTCAGGGAGGCACAACTCTGTGTCAGCTCTTTACTGTGTTGTATTTTCCAATCCATATTCAACCTCACTGCAGAATCATAGAATGGCCTGGGTTGTAAAGGACCTTAAAGACCATCTAGTTCCAACCCGCCAGGGACACCTCCACTAGAGCAGGTTACACGTTTAATTTCTGAATTTTGAAATGGAATTAAGACTTTATTATAATAACCTTAAATGTACTGTAATAAATTGTGGCACCTCTTGATCTTCATGATTCTATACATGAGATCAAACTAAAATTTAACTGCTAGGAAAAATGTTGGGAGATAAAAATACGCTGCAAAAAGATCAAAGCAGTTGATAGAGAGGGCAAAATTGCACATACAAGGATAAAAAAAAGCATCAGTCAGAGACTGTGACTTGGAACTATCCCAAATCTGGAACCAGTAGTGTGGAGGTCCCGCAGTGGGTAAGCGAGAATGAAAAAGAGAGAGATTAAAAGGTAAATAAAAGATGGAATGAAACAAAACTGTGTGATTTTTTTTTTCCAGTACTGCTTTCTCGGCCTCATTCCTTGAAATAGTCATTAAACAAACTTTTGCTCTGCAAAAAATTTAGAGCTCTTCAAAGACTCTTAATATATTCTGATATGTAGCTCTATATTATCTCTTTAGAAAATGGACTTTTCTAAAAAGCATCTTGTAAAAGTTAGAGTCAAGGGGACAATTCACAGTGAATAATTTATTCAGCATATTTGTCTCATTTTTAATTCTCATGTTATCCAGGAGGCAATTATGATTACTTTGAATATGTTGGAGTTTACTCACAAAAGAACTCTAAGGGAATTATTTTTAGACTGGATGTATGACTGAATATGATACTTGCTATTTGATCTCTGTTAGCCAGTTATTATTAGAGTCAGGCAACTATTCACAGTAGAACTAGACACAACTTATTTAAAAAATGCAGTCTAATTTCTGTTTGCAAATTATCCCCTATGATGTCAGGTTTTTGTGGGATTCTTTATGTTTAACCACCTATGACCATACATGCAAACAACCAGGAAAGACCTTCAAATAGTGGTAATATTTGCTATTCATTTCTTCTCATCTCAGCTTTGCGGCACTGTATCAGCTTCCTGACCAGATGATGAGAATCACATATACTCTGTTTAAATTAGTTAATTATCAGCTAATATTCATAAATGTTCAATTAATCTGCAATTTGGACAACAAAGAGAAGGCCACTTCCTGTGCAAATTCTCCTGCAAGCATTTACTGACCACTCTTCATCAAGACCTTGTGAATGTCCCCATGAATATGATTTACTTTTTGACATGTTTTCAACCATTCTCATGAAAGGAAGTTTGGATAACAAGCAGTGAATCAAAAGGTTTTGCACACAAGTACCTCTGGTCTTCAGTGGGCCATGCTATTGTGATATGATATACAGCTATGGTTGGCTATATAGCTAATGAGATATTGTTTCTATTCCCTGGCCAGTCAGTAATGGCTTTATCTTGTTTGGGAAGCTGCAGAGGAAAGATTCTACCTGAAGACACTGCAGACTTTCCCAGCTCTGCTCCAGGGCCTTCTTGAGCCCAGTGTAAGGCTCTCATGGAGCCCTTAATCCCTGTTCATTAACTGAGGATCAGTCATTCTGTTGGGAGAAGATCAGTGTGAGTTGGAAGAAGATTAGTGTCAGCTCTGACCTATTGCCTTCAGGTGAGTCTGTGGCCTCAAGTGAGGTTCGTGAAAGCCTTGTTTTTCCTCATGATCCTCAGCTTTTCTGCTATTCGTGTGTCTCCAGTATGTTTCAGAAGTAAATATTTTCTCTGGAATATCTCTTCTTATACTTCCAAAAAAAGATGAAGCACATTCGGAAAAAAACTCTGCAGCTTTCAGAGCAGCAGTAAAAGCTGGCAGGAGTAGATGTTTCGGCTGGGTAATGCTGAGAACATCAAGGACACAGTTCTCTGTTGAAAGGAATAAGTGGATGCTTGTAAGAAGGCTGCAGACTCATAAAAGTATAAAGGCACCACATACTTTATACTGGATGTCAGCTCCCTTCAGATGCTGCTTGGGGTTGGCAGCAGACAATGCTTTCAGCTTCAGGTGACTCTGCAGCTGGTGTTGCCCTGCCCATGTGCAGAGAAGCTACAGATGTCCCCACCTGACATGGCACTAGTAGGCATTTCAGAAGGCTTCTCTTGTTTCTTGCCTACATGGCCAAGATGGATCCAGCCGTTGGAGTGGCTGCAGTAAATACCCTGCCACTGAAGAGAAACAGGTGGCTTATGCTGTGATGGGAAAGCAGAAGAAAATGCTTCCTGGCATTGGTTTAGCAGGTAAATTTACCAAGTATTGTCATTTATGGAAGTTCTGATTTGTGAAGTATATTCAGAGGTTGCACATGCCAAATCCCCATGAGAACGAGTCAGTGCTATTACTTGCAATGGAGCTGTACCAGGGGTATGTTCACACTGTGTGTCTTCCCCAGCAGATGAGACATGGGATGGGTGTTGGTGACCAGCATATCCACCCACAGCATCACCAGATGTAGCCCTGTAGACAGGTGAATAAATATGAATATGTTTAGGAAAAATATATGTTCATATACACCTCTGTTTTCTATTTAAAAAGAAACTAAGCAAGAAACTCTGAAGCCAATGAGACAGTGCTTCATTTACTAGCGTGGTTGTTTGTAAAAAGGGTGAATTCCACATGAAATACGAACAACAGTTAATGAGTTCAGTAAACATAAAGAAGACTTCCATTTGCCTTTGTTTCTCCCTGTTTGCCCATGCTTTATATTAGGATACATCTACAATAGTTTTGTTAAGATACTTGGGTTAGGTTCTACTAATGTCATTATCACCTTTGCAGACATGTCATAGTTTGCTATCTCTTTTATAACTTCATGAAGATCTTTACATATATCATACTTCTTTCCCCTGGTAATTAATGGATGAAAATGAGAGAGCTTCACCTTGCTGTCCTCTGAGAAAAAAATCACAAATTTCATGGTAGGTCAGTTTTACAAACTGTTATTTCTCAAAGGGAAGCATTCTTAGTAGAACAAAAACCCCTGTCTGTTCTAAAATTACTCCAGAAAGTCAAACAGAATGATAAGCTAAATTAAGTTTTGATAGAAGCAGGTGCCTTGTCATGACAGCAGAACTTTTTAATTGCTTGTGTTGAAATAGTACTTCTATTGAAAAATTAGGTCTGCTTAAGTAGGTAGAATTATAGCAATTTCTGAGGCTAAACTGCACTTAGGGACAGGAAAATGCTTACTCCAGTCTAGTGCACATGAACATAGCAACAGTGAACATGAGGGTGGGTGGCAGGCTCTTCAGGATGGAAACTGCAGAGGAAGCTTTCTTGTGAAAGCAGAGGCCAATATCCTTTCAAGGAAGCTCCTGCTTTGATGAAATTCTCATTCTTTTCACCAAAGTGTAGTTATTCAAATACTCCAAGCTAGACTGAAGTTTCAGCCCAGGAAGTGCTGCTAGGACATTCTGTGTGGTCAGCTGTGATGCCTCAGCCCCTTAACCCTGAGCTCCCCCGGAACCACTGAGAGACAGGGGACAGGAACAGAAGGATGTGCATTTGTAGTGCTGGCTGATCTTCTGCTGCAATTGTACACAGCGGTTATAACAAAAGGCTTGAATTCAGCTAAACCTTTATGAAAATATGAATTAGTACTTCTGGCTGATTTCTTTTAACTGTTGCCCCAGTCCCAGTGTCCCCTATGTCCTGCTACCCTTGTCTCCACGGCACAGAGAGATGAACTGGAGTCATGGGCTGAGAGATGGTCAGGCGATCAGTTCCCAAGGAGCTGGTTCCCAAGCCAGTCCCTCCAGCTTTGGACTACCCTGTCTGTCCCAAACTGCCCCAAACCACTGCAATACCCAAATTATTCACTGGGAGACTTTGCCTTGAGGCAACTGCAACAGCTCTATTTCTTTAATGATTTTAATGGTCAGAATTGTGCCAGGTCAAGCCATTTAACTGTGTATTTAATTAGTAATCTATATGCATGCAACTTAAAGGCATTCAGCTGTGTTATTTTATAGGGATTAACTAAGTGGGCAGTAAATAATCTATACCAGCAATAAAAGTATTTATAGTGGTACTCTTTTTTTTCCTGCCTTTTGTTTTGTTTGGTTTTGTGGTTTTTTGTGTTTTCTTTTTGTTTGTTTGTTTGTTTGTTTGTTTCTAATATCATTGCAGCATTGTATGTACTGGTAGAGGTCTGCATAAGAATAGTTCTGCTCTAAGAGATGGGGGAAACACAGTTTGAAGTTTTCTAATGTGAAGTTCACGGCCAGACAACCCAAAAAGTTATTGCCAGCTGCAGGCTTGCTGTGTTAAAGAAAATAAACATGAAAGCAACTTGGCCCAGTGGACACTCATAATTTAAAGAGCAATAGGAGAAGAAATATAACCAGGAACTGGTGGATGGTAGTTCTTCGGCTTGAATAAATCTTAAGAGTATTTGGCTGCTAACAGTTCACAAGTTAGCACTGGCAAAGTATTTCCTGGAACTGTAAAGTTAGCCTCCCAGTCCTTCTTGGTCTTTGAGAGAACAAACCATTTTCTGTGTCAGTGCCATTGAAGTGCTGAACAGAATTATGGGACTATGATCCTGCATAGATAAAATATGTGTTTTGAAACAGGGAAATTTTTTTGTACCTACATCACAAGGGTAGTCCCTCCTAAACAGAAGCAATGTGCTTTTTGTTGGTTTTGCACCGATGTTTTCTAAGCAGTCTTTCACAATAGATCTTTCAGGATAAGACTAGCAGTTTATAAAGAGCACTGACCTGTGAAAAAGAGGTAATAGATATTGTTAAAAATCTTGGCTTGCTCACTTGGAGGTCATGTGGCAGGGCTAGGTAACTTTAGAAGCACGAGGAGTTGTTTAAGTGGGAAATGCAGCAATAACAAAACACTGACCTGAGTGTGTAAGCCTCTGCACTGCTTGGCATGTTTAGCCCAATAAATAACATCATGATGTAACGGGTAAGCAATGATAAAATAATTTACTCATCAAAATATATATTGTACTTTCCGTATATTATAGCTAATGCTTTGTTGGAACTGGGGAGTTGTGAGCTGCGGAATAGTTAACTACTGTGTTACTATTATATGTTGACTATCCTGCAACTGGCAGTTCCCTAGTTGGCAAGATAAAGTATCTTGCTTTATTGAGCACGTATACTATATCCTGTTTTTCTAAAAATATTGTCTAAGTGTACTCATTAGAAAAGAAGAAGAGAACAAGGATCAGGGAGTCAAGGACAAAGATGATAAAGAAAAGTCAAAGAGAACATCTGGATGCCGTTCCCATGCCCAGCTCCAAGGACATTGGAACTAATTAAAACTACTGATGGAAAGTCCCTGACAATCAAAATGGGCCTACAACAGAACCAACCAGAACGAAGCCCGCGAACTCAAGCCCAATGAAGAGTTAACAAGTGACTATGGGAGGGGAGTTAAAAAAAGTATAAAAGTTACTGTTTGTCTCCATTGTGCTTGCGGGCTGTTGGAAGAGCAGGGGTCTCTCCAGGCCGCCCAGCATGCTGATTTGCTTATTTGCACTTTATACAAATCTTATAATAAAAATTGCTGCTATATTTTGATTTGGTTTATTTACCTATAACAATGAGACATTGAATCCTATCATGTCTGTCCTAGTTAGAACAGCTGTGACCGATTCATCATTGGATGCGTGTAGCCCAAAACTGTGTATTCTATAGCCCTCCATGCCATTTCCCAGAAACTGTTGTCAGTAGAGGCCTGCGAGGTGCCCCCCCCCACCCATGCTCCTGTCCTCATGCCCTTTTGTGGAATTCCCTGACTGAGCACCCTCACACCCTTTTATGGAATTCCCCACTCTGAGGGAAGGATTGAGCATCCTTTTATGGAATTCCCCACTCTGAGGGAAGGATTGAGCATCCTTTTATGGAATTCCCTGCTCTGGGGGAGGGGCTAAGCATTGCTGCCTGAGCTGGAGAATATATAAACCTGGAGTTTCAGAACCTTACCACCTCTCGTGGGATCCAGAGGAGGACTGCAGCTCACCGCTCTCAGCCAGACTGAGACCACCACCCTCAACTGAACTGCAATCACCACTTTGGTCGGACTGCAGCAGCTCTCCCACCAGCAGGTTTCTTTTTCCCCTCTCCCTTTGCTTTGGACTCGGGGGGGGAACCCAGGGAGCACTGTTTTGTTTGCGCCCTGGGGTGCCAGGTTGTACATTTGGGTTTTGTGGGTTGAGACCAATTGCTTGTCTGTGTAGTCGTGCTTATTGTATTATTTTATTAAATTGTTATTCTGACTTGTAATCTCTCTTTTGAGTTGAGTTTATTTCCCCTCCTGGTTAACTTTTAAACCAGCACAATGTCATTATTCCAGCATGACCCAGATGGTCAACCAAAGGCTGTTTACCACAATCCTGCCATCCTCTGCTCATTTGGAAAGAAACAGCATGAGATATCCTTTTTGATCACGACTTTTCAAGCAGTTCTTGACCTCTAAACTTCTCCCTCATCTTTCAGTTAGATCAAGAAGGCTTGCTACCTTCTCTTTTGTTTTTCCACTATTACTGCTACAGACATCCAGACAAATATATGCCACTATCTATAAGCATACTATTTAGCACAAGGTTATGTATTTTAATTTCTGCATGGGCAGAATTTCACAGGCGCCCTTCATGAATACTGTGCCTCTGGGAGGTGCCTGCAAGGAGTGAGGGCCCTGGACAGGGTGCAGACCTGCACAGAGGTGCTGCAAATCACTTCTGTCTTCCTCAGCTACTGAGAGCTCACAATAACTGCCTGCTCTGGCAGGAGGAATGGGACCTGGACCTGTGCTGTTGTGCAAGATGGATGTATCCATATTCTGCACAAGCCTAAAGAGAAGCTAAACAAGGACGTTGTTTCTGCCCTTCAGTCATAAACTCTCCAGAAATATTCTGCTATAGGTAGAATAAAACACTAGATATATTCAGGTCACGTTCAGCAAATCCTTCTATTCAAATAACTAATCCTGAGCAGGGAAAAGAGGATTTTTGAAAGTATGAGGTTTTTATTCTTTATTAAAAAAAAGGAAAACAGACCTTCAGGAGTAGCTTTTCCCATTTTGAATAAAAAATACGATCGGTGGAACAAACCATTTTCTTTGTCCTGAAATAAATGAAAGCATTTGTTGGGAGTGCAAATCACTACTGATCAGCCCAAAGAGCACCTCAGGAGTATGGGCTGTGAGAGAGGCCTTCTCCCCTGCTCTCCTGCTCTTCACCTTCCTTTCTGGTTGTGTTCCCACAACTTCCTCCTCTCTTCCCAGCTGAACAATTTCCCCCGTGCTTGCTCTTCTTCCCTGTTAAAAATTAATCAACTGAATAAATGTGCTATTCTTTCAAGTGCTCATCTCTCCCTCATCATCCTGCAGTTGCTTGGCTCAGCCTCTGGCTCAGAGGGTCTCCCCGGTTGCAAGGGGGCATGGAAGCACGTAACTGCTGGCCAGGAGGAGCACGCTGTTGTGAGCCAACTGGGATAGGAAAATGCTCTTTGACAGATACATGGATGGGCTGCTCCACTGGTGGCTCCTAGACAAAGATTTAGACAGCTCCTTTACCCTTTTCTCCCTGGCCAAACAGACGGTCCTTCATTTGGATCTGTCAGCCTCTGGTCAATGATGAGTGAGGTCTTTTGTCCTTTTGCAAAAGATGGATCAAACCAGAAAGGATAAGAGTTTTCCACTTCCCCCAAAGCCCTTGGAAGCCCCTGCTGGCTTTCTCTGTGCTCACTCATTGCCAGACCCTGTAGGAGCTCTATTTGCTCTTCCTGAGATGGTAATTACCAGCACTCCCCTTGGCAGCTGTCTTGCCTTGCCACATTCCTTTTTGTTATGCTAATAAACTTATAACCAACTCCAGCTTCTGAGACTATAATACACCCCTTTTGATTCTCTAATCTACTCTCCATGCATTAGGGTACAGAACGGTTTGCTAAGGGCCTGGCAGAATGTCTTTAGCTGACTAACTCTGGTTGTTCCTATTAGATCCTAGCATGCTTCTGAGATTTGTAACTTCCACAATAATCAAACTCCTAATCCTGAGGTTTAGCAAAGTTTGGATGGATTTGGATTTTACTACATCATTTTTTTTAGGGGAGATGACAGTGCTCTTTGATTAAAGATCTTTGGATGGAAAGTCTCTGTGCTAAGTTATGAGCATGAGAAGAACATACTTTCGGTCCAACATTTTATCTATTTTTTTTTAGTTGAAGTGTGGGTGCTGATGTCAAGATGGCAGTGTGAATGCATTAAGGGTCTGAACTTGTACTCAGGACCTTGAGGGTGATGATGTGACTTATGGTTGCCGTAGTGGCATGTACAAACATGGATTTAACTTAGATCCTGCATTCCACAATGTGTCCCTCACAGAGCTGATAGCTCAAATTACATTCCCAGGGAGCTGTGCTTCCTGGTGGAAACCCTTTGAAGTGTTCAAGTCTAATGGGACTCTCTCTCCTTGGAACAAAATGAGTCTTTTACATACATTGAACAAGACTATATGACTAAAAATATTGCAAGCTGCTTTTATAGCCATATTCCTCTCTCATTGCAAAGATGGTTTACCTCTGGAGTGCAGTCTTTAGCACTTGTACCGCTGTACTATGTCATGGGTTTTTTTCTTTTTTTTGTCACTGATGCAGAAGGAGTACTTGAATTTATAGCATCATATCTAAAGGTCATATATCAGCCAGCTCAGTGTATGAAGTTTGTACTGCAATATCATGTGACAGATACTATGCTATTCCACACCTAAGTAAAGCACATGTCCTATCATAAATACCTATTAAAATGGGTAAAACATAAACCAGCATGCCAGAGAGTCAGGGAATTTTGGTATGAAACATTAGGCTAGTTTCACCAACAAACACAAACAGATTGGGTAGGTGCTCACATACAAGTGTTTTTAAATTTCTTTAAAATAAAGACCTCACCCTTCCTTGCAAAATTCACCTTCAATGATGGTTGCTGATGGGGCTGTAGTTTGAAACTCACTGAGAAACAATTTGGGGATGGAGAAGGAAAAGATTCCCATGGGATGTCTAACTTTGAAGGCACGAATATCAATGAAAATTCATATGTAATTACTTTTTCATGTCAGAGAGTCAGGTCTATGGTGACTAGTGTAAACAGCTGCACACAAGAGCATCACCTGTGAATTCATGGGATTGAGGTCGGATGGTTTTTACTAGCATGAGTAGGGATGAAATGGCATGGCTGGCATGGGATTTCTTTTGAAAGACACGCTACTGCTGCCTCTGCACAGATTGCCAGGCTTTCCTTGGGGTTTAGTTTGTTTAACCTCTCTCTGACAGTAAATAAGACTCGGAAGTGCTTCAAGTTCTGGGATAACACAAGCTTTGCCTTCGTACAAAATGCGACACCTTTCAGTTGCCAGGAGGAGCAGATAACCGGCCAAAGCTGAAGAGCCCTTCCACAAAGCAACTCTTTTCAGCCACCTCTCAGGATGTGAGCACCAATGTTGAGCTTATCCAGTTTTCAGGGGGTTATATTTTTTTCTTTAGGAAATCCTTTCTTTATCTCTGTCTAAAAGGAAAACGTGGGCAGTGCTGCCCTCTGAAAACAGCAAGAAGTCTTTTTCACTGTCTTCCCAAATACCCATTACTCCCCAGTTAAATTTCATGTGAATTTAATTTATTGTGCTTGATGGCTTAACAAGAAACTATTAGTACAAGGGAATTAGCTGCATGTCATGTTTGGAAATTTGCTTTGCTGTTTTTGCTGTTTTGATCCTAATTTGCCACTTGAGTAGATGCTCCCTGCACCTTGACATCAAAGAGGTCTGTGTCTCCTGACTGCTGCAGCTCTTCATTCAACCAGTGGAGCAAAATATTTGCCTGACAGACTACATACAGGACAAAGCTTTCTTATTGGACAACCTGTCTCCATTAAATTTACTTTAACTGCACAGCAATTTAAAAAAAACCCCAAACCAAAAAACCAGACCTAACAACAACAATATTAATAACAATAAAAATCATAATAAAACAGCAAAAGAAGGAGCTGTGAAAATGGCAGTAAAATGGTCCCAGTATGGAATCAGAAATTAGGGAGTGATTACTGTGGTTACCGTGTCCCTACCCTCAGTAACCCCCCAACAAGCATTTAATTATTAGTGTAATGAGGCAGGAGGTAAGTTAAATTTTGAGAAAGACTCTTTTGAGTAGTGGAGAAACTTTTGCCCAGATAGTCCTGCCACACCATGTAAATCAGGTGTCCAAAACTGATGTACCCTGCCAGGCACTCAGTTTCCCAGCTCTGTTTTCCACCCTTGCATGGGTGAAACTGGGCCATGCACAAGGGGTTGAGACTCCTGCGTCTTCCTGTCCTGCCTCAGAGCCCCCTGGCTCTCCACAGTCCCATTTGCTATTCTGACAATGAAATTCTCTGTGGCAATCATTCTGCTGATTTGTGCAGGGGATCAATTACTTCAGTCAGCAAGAGCCAAGTGTCCATGTCTATGCTGGTTGTTGTACCAATTCCAGTTGGTTTTCAGTTTTTGGCTGTACTTTATGCGAAGGTCAGGCTATGCTGCAGATGGGGTTTAGGCTTGTAGCAGTCCTCTCCTTTAGAAAATAAGTGTTAGCAATTCTAAAATTTTAAAACGGGGTAGTTGCAGTGGGCAGGGGATTCCAACTCAGAATATTCAGAAAGCTAAGAGAAACAAGGGAAGATAAACCGTGTTTTCATTTGATCTTCTGAGAATCTTGACCCCTGCTTGGTCTGACATAAAGCAGCCCTGATGAATGCATACCACCTAGGTAGTCCCAGCTGAGCAATTTCTAGCACAAAGGAGGGGTGATTAGAGCAGTAAGAAGCCCCCTCCTGTAGTTTTTTCGAGCTATATTAAAGGTCTAGGGGCACCATCAACACTATGCCACTGTGTCCTGGGCCATGGATGCCGATACAGAGCAGCCAACCCCCATGCCCTGCCCTAAGGCAACAGCACCTGTGGTTTGGGCCAGCTCTACCCGTAAACTCCATGTCCCCCTGTGCTGTGGAGACACATTGAATGGAAAGAAGGTTGAGGATGTGGCAGCTTTCCACGCTGGAGAGGGACCATTTTCTGCAGGGGTGGGAAGCAATGCTGTTTCCCCAGTGCAGTGTAGCAGGAAACAACCCTCCCTGTGGCTCTTCCAGGCTCCAGCAGCAATGGGGACGAGGTGCTGATGGTACCGGATTTGCAGGAAGTCCACTGGGCACGGGTGCAGGACGCTGCTGCCGGCCAGCATGACTGGCCTGGCATTCCTTTCAGCCACTGCACTCACAGTGGGTGTCTGGAAACCGTCCAAACAACTCATGTTCTTGCAACTGGGGCCAGTACTGCCTGGGCTTGGCTTTTGGAAGCCCTGTGTTAGTGATACTCTGGCCATAAACCAAGGTGGCATGTCACCAGGAAGACAGATTATGGTTTAATTTGGAAGCAACACCTCCTCATCAGAGTGTGAGGGCTCTGCACCCTTCCTCCTCAGCCTCCTCTCCTTGCAACGGGTAGGCTGAGGGCACTCTCCCAGGGCACGAGTGCTGGCCAGCTTGGAGCAAGGACAGCCCTGCCTTCCCTATCAGAGGTACAGATGCTATGCGAGCACCCAAACACAGCCACTGAACAGGATTACAATGCTCCGCACACTATCCAATTGCAAAAGAAGCCGCAGTTACAGCAGACCCTCTAGAGACACCAGCAGGACCTGATGGGAGTGACGAGGTGGCACAGCCAGTCTGTGTAGCTGCAGGATCTGCAGAATGGGGCTGAAGAGCTCAGTTTTTTTTTTTAGCATCTCAAAGGAAAGCTTCAGTGAAGGTTTAAAAGAAAATAAATGAGCTTTAATATACATCTATACATATATGTATTATAATATATGGTGGTATATTGCCCCATCCCTGGAAATATTCAAAGAGAGTCTAGATGGAACTTTGAGCAGTGGAAGGTTTCCTGCTCATGAGAGGGGTTGGAACTAGATGGTCTTTAATGTCCTTTCCATAGCAAACCTTTCTACCATTCTATTTGTGGGGTGATCCTGACAAGATTAGATGCAGCAGGAGAGAAAGCATGGGAAGGCTTGTTCGAACCCTTGCAGGGAAGACGATTAAATCAAACATCACTCACACTGCAGACAGAGGTGAATGCATCTGTGCTGAATAGGGGGTGAAGAGCCTTGGAAGAAGGATAAAACACTGTTCCCTCCTAAAACACTCTCCCAGGCTCATGCAATGGGAACTATTTTAAAACCTTACAGTTAGTACAAACTTCTCGCTGTCAGCATCAGCTCTTGCAGAATATCCAGGGTTCCCTTTTACACCTCTAAGTGACATTAAAGAGAGCCTGAGATAATGATGCAGGTCAAAAAAGATAAGTTTGTTTAAACACTATTTTCACAGCAATATACTATTTCAATGGGTAACAACATCTAACAAACAGGAATCTGCATGAGGGTGCCCAACAACCTTGGTTTTCAACCTCTGCATGGCAAGTGATTACATGGGTAGTATTACAAATCAAAAGGGAAGACCCAGGCACACTGGAACTTGAACACTGGAGCAAAATTTTGGCATTGCTACAGGCAAATCATGCACTGATCATGCTCAGGCTGGGATTTTTTGCAAGTCTCTAATGAATAAATGGGACAAATGAAGTTTTCAGCCTTTACTTAGACAGACTAACAGAGTCATTTAAAATTCTGTGAAACATGCTTAGGGCCCAGACAAATAAAATGCTGATGTAGCCAATTAATGAAATACAGCCTTAATTTTGCTTGTGGGTTAAAATCAGTGCAATCATAACCTGTTTGAAGTGCTTTGCTGGGTTAGGAGGTAAAACTTTGTAAGAAAATGAATGCAGATTGAATTCCAATAGCATTTTGCATAAACTTGACAAAGGTTGGAAAAGTAGCTTTTCTAGTTAACATAAGTGCCCATAGTCTTGTGGAATGAAAGTAACACTTGGAATATTTGGGTAAGTCACTCACGAATATTTGGAAGGTGCTTTAAGGTGCTTCCTTTCACTATTGAATGCAGCCATTTGTGTGATGGAATCTGGGAAAATACTGAACAGAGCACAGCAACAGCACCTAGTAATTCAGGAAAGAAAATAAAGATGACAAACTACAGAAAACCCTAAGCATTTTCTGAATATAACAGTCAAAATACGGATTTTCTTCTGGACACTTTGATTAATGGCTCTTTCTCTTGCATAAGGTGTCATGGGACCTTTTAAGGAGCACTTTTTTCTACAGAGGCTCTAACAGCATAGCTCCTCCTAATCATCTGCTAGAGTAGGATTTCAGTATTAACTTGGAAAAATATTATATACTAAATCACTAAAATGATTTTCTGGAGCAACTTGTTTTTGTTTTGGTGGTCTTCTATTCAAGTAATAGCGCAGGCCACTCGTTTATGACAATAGCCTTATTTATTTTCTCTATTAGGTTTTGTTCCTAATGTAATTGTAGTTTTGCCATCAGGGCAGATTAATTTGCACTCCCAGCTCACTGGCAGAGGCATTCAATTATACCACACATGAAACTCTGTTTGTGGATGTCTGTGAGAGAGTGCATGTGAGGGTGTGCACAGGTGAGCTGTCAAGGAATCAGCCCACTTGCCTGCTTACGATTCTAGTGAAAAATAAAACATTTTTAATTTGATCTTGATTTCTCTCTCAAGCTGTCGTGCAAGCTCAGATAACAGCTGCTGTTGGTCTAAAGGCCCCTATGTCCATTTTCAAACTCTTTCTGTAGACAGCAGTCTGTTTCTCGTGCTGCAGAAACATTGCCTTGCATGGCAACTTGCGTGCAGCAAGGAGGTCAGGGGAAGAGGAGGCAGAAGCACAGGAACACTGCCAGAAACAGAAATCTCAAGTAGCATATGGCCTCACCACCGGTGGACAGGATCAGTAGCAGTTAGTGCTGCAGCTGCCACCTTATAACAGGATACTCTAATAGACTCTCCATTTCACTAAATGATTAAAGTTGATGGAAGCCAGCAACGAAATTGCTCCATATACAGTATACCCGAAATAGGCCTAATGAGGCTTCAGATTTTAATTCTGTACTTTTATTCTCTATTCTGATTGGATAGAAAAAATCTGATTTCTCCTTTTCCTGAGTTTGGATACTTATGTACGCTTTTTCTAGTGGATTAACCCCATTCTCCATCTGGAGGCCTGGGATTGCACCATATTTTCTTTGCTTTTAAA
The DNA here is from genome assembly GCF_003945725.1 of Corapipo altera. Classification (NCBI taxonomy): domain Eukaryota; kingdom Metazoa; phylum Chordata; class Aves; order Passeriformes; family Pipridae; genus Corapipo; species Corapipo altera. Next base: position 10,197,540 of record NW_020884875.1, on the reverse strand, counting down.
ATCAGCTGGAAAATCTCCAGCACTGAATGTGGCTGTATGTCCTTGGCTTTGACATTTGGTTTCTAGTCTCCACTAATAATCAGGGTTAATTCCTTTGGTTGTCACGATGAGTTGTGGGTTTTGAATTGCCCTAATTTATACAGGGCTTCTGTCTCTGCACCAGCCCCCCCATCCTATGTCTGGCACTCTAGTAACATCTCACTCTATGCTGGGAATGTGAGATTCACATACTCAAATAGGTACCTCTCTGATTTGTTTTTCTCTCCTATGGGGAGGATGAGAACATGCAATATGTAGGTACACCAGTCACCTACCTTTTATGTCTCCTCTTCTCCAGAGCTCAGCCTTTCTCATCATCCTCCTCAAACTGGACCTTGACTTCTCAAGTGAAAACCAGAGAGATATGCTAACATCATCTTTCATTGTATATGGCTTTCTTCTCATAGAATCAGAGAATGGTTTGGGTTGGAAGGGTCCTTAAAGATCATCTAGCTCCAGCCCCCCTGCTGTGGACAGGGACACCTGCTAGACCAGACTGCTCGAAAGCCCCACACAACCTGGCTTTGAACACTTCCAGAGATGGGGAACCCACATCATGACTGGGCAACCTGTTACAGTGCCTCACCACCTTCACAGTCAAGAATTTCTTCCTAATATCTAATCTAAACTAACTCTTTTTTCAGTTTGAAGCCATTCCACCTTATCCTATCACTACATACCTGTCTAAAAAGTCCCTCTCCAGCCTCCTTATAGGCTCCCTTCAGGTGCTGGAAGGTGCTATGAGATTTTTCTGGAGCCTTCTCTTCTCCAGGCTAAACAGCCCCAAATTTCTCATCCAGTTGTCTGATTATTTTTATGGCCCTTCTCTGGATTCACTCCAACAGGTCCATGTCTTTTCTGCGTTAAGGGCTCCAGAGTTTCCACAGCTGCCTTGCATAGTCTGGGCAAAATTCGCATGATCAAGCAGCAACCTGAAGTTTTATTAAGTTTAGAACCTCCATTTTCCCCCCAAATCTCCTTCATGTGTGCAAACAAACACATATCCCAGCACAACAATTACCTTGGAATGATGCAGATGTTGCCACATTAGACATGAAGAAGAAATTGGAAGGTTAAATTATATGACTTTTAGAGAGCTAGAGATATTAGGATAAATAATAGCTACAAATTACTTCGGTCTCTAAGGAGTAAGAGGGACTGTGTTACCCTTGACAAGACGACCATTTAAAAAGTGTAGCAGAAACAAAAAAGGGAGCTGTATTATGGTAAACTGAAGAAGACAATATGGAAATACATCTTTTAGAGCTCTTTTACGTGAGATCAGATAACTGTTACAAGCTGATATGTCACAGAGCTACTTGGAAAATGCATTGGATGGTAGATCTTCCAGATCTCCTCTGGAGGCTTCCACTGGGAGAGACATTACTACTCATTCGGCAACCCTAAAATGAAAGAGATGATAGGCTAAAAGTAAGACATAAATTCTCATATTAACTTGTCTTACTTTGTAACAGGACCTGAGAACAATTGTAAATTATTTTTAAACCCTTTTCTTCTGACAGCACCCTCTTGGGCTATGTTCTGGTATATGAAGATAGGTGCTTGGCTTTCTTCTGAGGAGAGGGCAAACTGAGGCAGTGGGGTACGGCAGGCGACCGTGCAGACTGAGATAGTGTATCTACAGAGAAATTACCAAAACCTACCTCACATCGTGATCTGTGCAACCAAATACACACAACTAAATCAGCACTTTGAAAGCTGATGGGGTTTGCTAGGAGGGACAATCAAAAGAACCACTGTTTGCTCAGCTTCTCAGCAATGTTTTGATAAGATCCCAAAAAAGAGATACATGGAAACAAATCACTGACCACAGGACAAAGGGTAAATTCTTTTGCCATTTAATATCTGGGTAAACAATGGGAAAGGAAAAGATCCCAGGGTCTGGTACTATTTATGGTGAAATATTTCAACTGAGGGGTGACACAGAGAGGTGTGGATACTTGGAGTTTAGGAGATTTAATGTACTTATGCTGAAAAAGGGGTGACTCCTTTAGTATTTCTTACATATGTGAGCAATTATATACTCCACTGAAGATGGTAGATACCATATCTAAGGATGAAATGAGAGAAGAGTGTAATTCCCCTCAAGTTAAATGACAATTGATCTGAAAGTTACTATCCACAGAATCAAGGGACTATCAATGAAGGAAAAGGCCAAGGGACAGTAAAGTTTTTGAGCAGTTTTGACTAGCAAAAGGCATAGAGAGATGAGCAAGGAAGTGCCATACAGCTCTGGGGGAAGTAGGACATTTGTCAATGTTTCCTAAAAGAGAAAATCAGACTGTACTAGACAAAGTCTTGACTAAAACATCAATTTTGCTTCCTCTTAGAAGCAATCTGCAGCACCCAGAATTGAGGTTAAGCATTTGGGCTAATCACTTTGCAATATCCTACTGAGCTGGGAGAATTAAATTGGTGACCAGGGGAAGTTGGCTGGGTTGCTTTAAGCAGTAGCAATACTACACTACAGTATTTTTTCCCTTCTCTTAATCTCAAGCTTCCAATTTACACTGGTCTGGAATAGCCTGTCAGCAGGAATAGAGAGGGAAAATTCTCCTTATGAAAGAGCTTGTATAGTGCCATTGTCTCTGGTGGAGAATATTCTTCAGTATAGAAGGGTTTTTCCAAGTCTTTGCTCCTACATAAAACACTGTAGAAATACAGTGTTTGAAAAACTGGGCACTGTCTAAAAATTCTAGTTTAAATGGGAAACAGTTCATTAGATTATCTCCCTGATGTCCACAGCCTTGGGTGAGGCAGTGACTGAGCACTGAGCACACTTTACTTGAGGAAAGGGAACTGACCAAACAAGGAATTATTAGTGCTTTTGAAAGCAAGAATTACATGTGTTTTCTGTGAACTTTAATTGGGAAAAGGGACAAATGAATGCCTTGCCAGAGATGAATGCAGAAAGTCCCATCATGGTTTAACTATGCAAGGATATCTGGGAAATGACAAAAAAAATCCCCAAATGTCAAACCAGAGGTACATGTGTAAGGGCTAGTCTGCCCAAAGGCAAAAATATCTCTTTTTATTTTTTTTCTCTGACTACTTACACAGGTTTTATAAGATGTTTGTTTGTCTATTCAATAAATAAGAGAGCACATTCTTGTGGAGTGCACAGTTATTATGCAACTGCCTCGGAGCCAAAGACACTTTCCCAATAGGCAACGGCTATCAGGAGATCTGGGGCAATTTTAAAATTGTCATATGTCTCTTCAGCAGATATTCCAATCCTTTGGTTGCACAGACTGAAAACAGCAGAATTTGTCCCAAGAGATGCAGACTGCTCTTTCTCATCTCATCCCTCAAAGAAACATTTTCATTCCGTAATCAACAGATCAAATTGGAGTGGTCTCTGGGTAACTGACCATAGATAAACTATTGCTGCTTAATTGTTCAAAGCATGTATTATGCAAAATGCACCAGTTTGATTTTGAGCAATGGCAGGACTGGCTTTTCTAAAGCAGAAGAGAACTTTTGCCTGAATTTCTGATTGGTGATACTACATGCTTTCATAAGCTCTAGATATTGAGATATCTATTTTTATCACTTAATGAATTAAACTCTTCAAACATCTTGAGAAAAGCCTCAGAGTTGCTAGACTTACTGTTCTCCTTTGTCATCAACTATCTGGTATTTTCTGTCTTATAAACCAGAGTTTTAAGTTCCTGGTATATGCAAGGAAGAAAATGCAAACAGAAAGAAGCAGCAGCCCTGTCAAAGAGCTATTGTTTCAGAGATTCCTTCTTTACTTTCTTGTCCTTGGATACATGATGGAGAACCAAAGGCTGATTTTGCCAGATTTGCCCAAGACCAGGTGATAAGAGAAGGCTGCATAAGCAGTCCTGTAACATTTACTCTTGTTCCTCACTAGTACTTAATATTTTAGATTATAAATAGCATCTTGCCCTGTGATAGCCTAACATACAGCTGGGTACTCCCCAGAAGCTTATAGTTAAGATCTCTAGAAGCCTCTGCTACAGAAAGCCTAAATTATTGCCTCTGCGGTCAGCGGGAGAGGAGTTCATGGAGCTTCTACATTTGTTTTGGGAAGAGCTCCTCTTGACAAGTCCCAGTTCAGGGGACACAGTGGTCCCCTCCTGGGAGGGCATTGCCTCTGAAATGTGTATCTCCTGCTCTGATATTTTTCTAAGATGACTTGAAAACCAAAGGATGGTAGTGTTATAGCTGAGGTAGCTTAGACTGAAAATTTGGGGCAGGGAGACCTAGCAAGACAATTATATTGCAGCGATACGTTTGCATGTAACTGGTTTTGGGCTCCAAACTTAGCTTTTGCTAGGTTCTCTTGTCTCCCTCCCTCATTAATAGTAGAGAACTGGGTAGGTGTCCCTCAGCTGGGGGTTTCCTGGCCTTTTCCCAAAACCATGTGGGAAGATGTGAAGGGAAAGGGAGGCTTTCCTCCAGGTAGAGCCTGGGCTGGTAGAGACTGTACCTGAATAACTGCAAACCCCTGCGCCATCCCCACTGCTCTTGGCCCAGGCTTCCCTGGGTTACCTTTGCTTTCTACCTCACCTGTCTGTGCTTTATGCATGTAGAGAAAACTCCTGGGAAGCCCCATGGGGAAACAAGGCAGTCCCCATGCTGGAAGGATTTTCCTTCTTTGGCTCCGTAGCACTGTTCTTCCCAGCACCTGAAGTCACAGTTCCCCCTCGTCCCTCCATGGAAGCCTGCAAATAGGCATTCTCCAGACCTTATCACGCACTGAAACTCAGTTGAAGAGCTTTGGATAATTTAAACAGAGACATCTTTTATGGGAGTTAATATGCAACAGAAAGCAAGCCATGCATGCAGATGTGTTTTAGCCAGGCTCTCCCACCTTGTCCTGTCCCTGTGGCTACATCCCATCAGATGCTACTCTTCATGGACTAGAAAACCTAGGAAGGCAAAGGCTCCCCACCCCTTAAATGCCCGTGTGTCCCATCTACAGTGAGCGCAGTCCCTGGACATGCTGCAGGGGGTAGTCTAGGCTGTTCCCAAAAGTGGGTTCAAATTGGACATCTCCATTTTGTGGAGATGGGCATTTGTGAGCTGTGCTATGGGGACCAGAGAATGGTCCAATTTATTAATTGTGTTTCTTTATTCATTATTTTCCTTTTTTAATACCAACGTAGGTATAGGGACTAGAAGAGCCCTGTGAGGTCGTTTCAAAACAGGCTGCATGCATCTGGGATGGAGCAATTTGTGCAGGCAAGAGGGGAGACTTCAAAAACTACAGATCTTGGAGGTTTTGTGCTGACAAAGAAAGAGGTAGACAGATCCCACTGCTGTTGCTGTGGGAGCAAGGAGTGCAGCACAACTGGATTATCTGGGGGAGGCTGGGTGGAATTTTCCTAAGAGTTAGGCAACATAACACGTCAGGACAGCAGATGACTGGAGGCAAATGATTCATTGTGCTAAGTACTGTAAAGCCAAGAAAACAGATGTCCTGGCTGGACTGAGGACAGAGCAACACATAGTATTAAATAGATATATCAATAGGATAATGAATATTTTGTTCAGATTATTGTAAAGTTGCTTTTTTATTTTACATCCTAAAACATTATAACTAGATAAATCATGAAAACCTCTAGTAATAGTTACCAAAGTCCTTTCTGAGACTGAAACATTAACAGCATGAAAACTTTTAGTCTAAATATAGTGAGATTATTAACCAGTCCCGTAAAGCTGATTTATACCCATACATTTCCATTGATACCAGTGGGAAAGAATGGATCTGAGTAAATCGAATATGTGGCCCTGTGTTTTTTTATTGATGTGCAAAACAAAAGGCTAAATTTAAAGTTAATACTGACTGAAAGAAGAGCCTATTTTCTGTTGTTACATGTAGAGAAAGTGTCATACCCTAGGGAAGGAATGTAATATTTGTGTTGATGATTTTACTCCAAAGCCTGATGGGCCTGCTATGTACATGGATGTAGTGTGGCCTGGCAAGCTTCCAGCCCCACTAAAGATTATGAGATTGCACGTGCCCTCTGCTAAACACCACCTCATTGGCACAGAAGGGTTTTGTGAAGAGGCAGCTGTAGGTGTCCTCCAAGCCACGGAGAACAAGGTAGCGATTTGTAGGGCAAACAGAGCTATGTAGACATGGCCTAGGTCTCCTTCAGGTAGCCAGTAAGGGGTCTGCTTGGCTTCTACAACAGGAAGGGTTAGTGAGACTCTGTGGGGATATTCAAATCTGCATTCTTCTGGAAAGTATTCAAGATACACACAAGCATTAGCTGCAAACCGAATGTCATTCACCCATTAAAAATTGGAGAAAGTGTTTTCTCTAGGTGTTTTCCCAAAGAATCCCAGTTGACCAAGAAGGCAGTGGAATCCTGACTTGTATCAGCAATAGTGTGGCTGGCAGGACCAGGGCAGTGACTGTCCCTCTGTAGTTGGCACTGATGAGGCCACACCTTGTGTCCTGCATTCAGTTTTGGGCCTCTCACCACAAAAAAGACATTGAGGTGCTGAGGTGTGTCCAGAGAAGGGTCTGGAGCAGAAGTCTGATGAGGAGTGGCTGAAGGAGCTGTGGAGGTTTAATCTGGAGAAAAGGAGGCTCAGGGAAGACCTTATTAACCTCTACAACTATCTGAAAGGAGGTTGTAGCCAGGTGGAGGGTCTGTCTCTTCTCCTAGGTAACAAGTGATGGGACAAGAGGAAATGGCCTCAAGTTACACCAGAAGAGGGTCTAATTGGAAAACCAGGCTGCTCAGGGAAGTGTCTGAGTCACATCCCTGGAGCTTTTTAAAAGATGTGTAGATGTGGCACTTATAGTCTTGGTCAAGTAGTGGACTTGACAGTGCTGAGTTAATGGTTTGACTTGATGATCACAAAGGTCTTTTTCAACCTAAACAATTCTGTGATTCTCTAGCTCTATTTACATCCTACCAAATACCTGAAAATCTACCTTTTTGTGGTACCATCATGTGCTTAAGTCCAGGTTCCAGAACCTTCTCTTCTACTGTAGTGCTCAGCTCTTCCAATCAAGGTACAGATCTCTCCTGGATAGGCCACCAAAGCCTTCTTTTACTCCTTTGAAACTATCAAGTAGTGTCAGAGCGGTGGTGCACTAAAGGTTTTGGTCATATATGTAAAGCTTTTGAGGTAGTTTTCTAAGCAAAAAGCCATTGTGAATTGGTCTGAGTTATCCACTTTAGACTATGCCTGCACTTGTATGCTTACCTTTGACTTTCCCCAAGGAAAGAAGTACATACACCCTCACACCCTCCTTATTTTTAAGCAGCAAGCAGCCACAATGCTCCTCATGTTGTAAGCATTATTGCTACCACATGTTCTAATGAGATCACAAGAAAGAAATGCAAGCCTGTAAAGCTTGCTTTTGTCCTGCGTAGATAGCTACTTCAATGGCACAGCACATCCTGACTCTAGTCTTCTCTGCTCTGCTCACGCTGATACGTTACTGCATAACTGGTAGGTCTGTCTGAACACGGGATGATGGCTGTGCTCTTTCTCTGGTCAAAAGCTGGAGTCAAAATAATATAGTGATAGCAATCTTAAAAAATAAAAGGAAGAAATGTAGATGATCAAGTTTTGGGAGGGTGTGTGCAGGAGGTAATGATAGTTAAAGAAGACTGCGAATTAATCACTCTCCATAATATTCCTGAAAGTATCTTACCAAGGCATTAATTTTAATCTTTGCAAGTTGAACAACGACTGCAGTGTCAATTTGACATTGCACCTCCAAAAGAGTAGCCCATTCCGGGAGTTAAAGATCCCTCTGTTTATCCTTTCTGTGAAATTTTGCTCCATTTCATCCGTGCAGTGCGCTATATACTCTGCTGGAAAAAAAAAGTAAAATAAGAGGGAGGAAAAAATGTCACTCTTAGTATCAGGGGTTGTTTTTTTCGCTTGAAAAGGAATCTTTGCCCCTTTAACGACTTCATATGTGTTATGAATCCCACCCTCTTGACAGACCATTCAGGCTTCAAAAAAGGAGCTGCAGCTCTTAATGGAACAAGAATAACTTGTCAAAAGCCTTTCCTGTCCAGGAGAAGCCCATCACTCGTAACTGCCTCAAGGTATTGGGTTAACTGCTATCTCGTTATTATTGTCAACTGCACTGTCTGATAATCAGACCAGTTGAGATAAGCCAGTCTGCTGAACAGACAAAACACAGTGAAATCCCACTTCGGGAGAGATTATAGCAAAGCAGGGCATTCTTTCAAATAAAAATCTCCAAACGGAATATTGGCAACTGTAGGGAATTTGACTGGCAATACCCAAGATGGTCTGATCATTAGCATCATACGATATTGTTTTCTGCCTTTCTCAAATGTTTCTGAATGTAACTGCCAACCCAGCTCCTGCAAGGCGAGTGGTTGCCACCAGTATTTGGAAAATCAGGGTCTGCCAATAACAAGCCATTTTAATACCCTTGCAGACTAAAGTACAGACACCATGCAGAAGCCCAAGTTCCAGTGGCCCAAAATAGCACAAAGATTTTGGGTTAGAATTGGCATCACTCAGGCTGCACACTATAGCTAATGCATTTGGGGAGCTGATTTGTGCTGAATATTCAGGAGTGCTTTGCTGCCATTTGAAATGCTCAGGTAAGGGATCAGGTTTCTGAGAGAGCTCATACAGGGTTATGTAGTGCTTCTCAAAATCTTTCTGAAATATGTGGGACACAAAATGTGGGACAGGATGTGTGGCAGGATAGTGGTAGGATGTGGGGCAGGATAGTGGCAACTTGAGGGGATTTGGAGTAAACAATATGTGAGGACCTGGACCTATTTCTTCCATTATTGTTTTAAAAAAATTCTGCTTGTGACAAAACAGGACATTGCTTCCAAAATAAATAACACTTCAAAGGCAGGCAAAAAAAGGCACTCTCAGCCACAAATCTACTTAATTTCTTTGTGCTTAGGGAATAAAATCTTTTCCCAGCAGGACCCATCACATTATCATGGAAACTATTTCTATCAATTGGAGAGCCCATTCTTACGTCCACTGTAGTGAGTGGGGAAAAGATGAAGAGCAGCAGTAGACTCTCCTCCTGGCCTTGCTGTGCCTACAGACACCTCCTTGTATGCTGTAGGATTAGGCAGGCTGGAGCCATTCAGGCTCCTCTTTTGTTCATGCCTCCCTCAGGTGGTCTTCTCTCACCTTCAAAGCCTACCTAGGTACAGCCTACCCAGACTCTTAAGAAAAAAACAAAACCCAAATGCTCAATAATTTTACCACTGCACTCATTGACCTTGCTATTCTGAAGTGGTGGGTCTAGCAGAAGACAGGCTAAATGGATTGCAGCAGGGTGATATACCTGCAGCTTCTATGTGCAGATTTCCTCACTGCCCTTTTTATGTGTTCCATTCAGTCTATGATGAAATTCAGGTGCCTATGAAGGTGATGGAGAACTGTTCTGTGCTTCTGGTGGCCTTGGCTTCCTGACAATCAGCCATACAGGTGGTCAGCACAGCTGGCAAACGTTTGCATTAGTTTCCATCTTCATGTGGCTTAGCTGTCTGAGGCAGCTGCTAGTCCTGGTATCCTGAAAGCCCTGTCCACGCTGGTGTCACTGTATGTGGTTTTCACTGTGCAATTGCTCTACTGCAGTTAGACACCTGCAGTCAGAAACATCTAAGCTACTCTTACAGAATCACAGAGTATGCTGAGTTGCATGGGACCCACAAGGATCATCCAGTCCAATTCTTAGCCATGCACAGGACCATCCCCAAGAGTCACATCATGTGCCTGAGAGTATCATCCAAATGCTTCATGAATTCTGTCAGCTTGGTCCTGTAACCATTTCCCTGGGGAGCCTCTTTCAGTGCCCAATCAACCTCTGGGTGGATGAAGAGCCTTTTCCTAATATCCAAACTAAACCTCCCCTGACACAACGTCAGGTCATTCCCTTGGGTCCTGTCACTGGTTACCACAGAGAAGAGATCACTGTCTATCTATTCTCTTCCCCTCACAAGGATGTTGTAGACTGCAATGAGGTCTCCCCTCAGTCTCCTCATCTCCAGGCTGAACAGACCAAGTGACCTGAGTAGCTTCTCATACGACTTCTCCTCAAGGCCCTTCACCATCTTCGTTGCTCTCCTTTGGATGCTCTCTAACAGTTTAATATCTTTCCTGTGATATGGTGCCCAAATACTGCACACAATATTCAAGGTGAGGCCACCCCAGTGCAGAACAGAACAGGAAAATCCTCTCCCTTGACTGGCTGGTAATGATTTGCCTGATGCCCCCCAGGACATGGTTGGCCGCCCTGGATGACAGGGCACTGCTGACATCGAGCAGGACCCCCAGGTCCCTTTCAGCACTACTTTCCAGCATCTCATTCCTCAGTCTCTACATACATCTAGGGTTACCCTATCCCACATGCAGAATCCAGCACTTGCCCTTGTTCAGTTTTGTATGGTTGGTGATTGCCCAGTCCTCTAATTTATTGAGGTCCCTCTGCAGGGCTTCCCTGCCTTTGAGGAAGTCAACAGCTTCTCCCAGTCTTGCATCATCTGCAAACTTGCTTAGTATCCCTTCCAGTCCTGTGTCCAAGTCATTTATGAAGATGTTGAAGAGCACAGGGCACAAGATGGAGCCCTGTGGAACCCCACTGGTGACAGGTCACCAGTCTGATGTCACCCCATTCACTGTTACCCTCTGTGCTCAACTCACAAGCCAATTGCTCACCCACCACATGATGTGTTTATCCAGCTGTGAGCTGGACATTTTATCCAGAAGGATCCTGTGAGAGACAGTATCAAAATCTTTACTGAAATCCAGAAAGATTACATCAACTGGCTTCCCCTGATCAACCAGGTAGGTTACCTTGTCATGAAAGGAAATCAGGTTTGATAAGCAGGACTCCCCTCTGATGAGGCCGTGCTGGTTGTGGCCAATGATTGTGTTGTACTTCAGGTGTTTTTCAGTACTTTACAAAATAATCTCCTCTGCAACCTTACCAGGCACTGAAGTGAGACTAATAGGCCTGTAGTTTCTGGGGTCCTCCTTCTTGTCCTTCTTGAAAGTCAGGACAACATTTCACCAGCTTCCAGTCAGCTGGGACCCCTCCTCCTCAAGGCATCAAATTCTGGATGCTAAAGTTCTTCTGGACCAGTTGTGAACAAGAAAATTTTAGCTGGTAACAAAGGACTTCTTTCCATGCAAGCCATTACTGTAAAAGATTAAACTCCCACCTGCTCTGTCACAGCAGGAGGATTCCAGCCTATTGCATTTCTTGCAGACTAAATCCAGTGATGAACCCAGAATACTTTGGCATATGAAAGCCTGTGAAAGGGAATGTTCTTGCTTCTCCCTGGGACTGATGGTTTGGCAAGGAATAAATTCCCCTCCCAGGGAACAGGGGATTTTACTCTGCTGTCTTTACTTAGGAAGAAGCGCAAAAAATGTTGAAGATATATGTGGAGATAAATTGCAGAGTAAATAAGAGATAGAAAGAGAAAGCTTGGGAGAAGGCATTACTTGACTGGGATGTTGAAACAGTCAGAAGAGTGAGATAACAGGCATGTGGGTGTGCAAGTGGGTAGGCACATGCATATGCATGTTTATGTTACACATGTCTAGTTTCTTGACTTTATCCCCTTCACCTGGAAATAAGTCAGAGATTTTGCTTGTGCTTTATGCAAATATTTTGTCTGCTGTCTCATTGCCATCTAGCCTGTATGAGCTTTTTTGTGGCAATGTAGACCCAAGCAGGTATGATCAGGTCTTGTTCATGAGTGTGTATGTCCAGTGTGTTGTGCCACTAAGCACCGCTGCTGCCAACATAGTGAAGGGCAGTGGGTGTTGGACATGCAGTGATTTCAGTGACAGTGAAGATTAATAACTTCCACAGCTTGAAAATATTAGCTTATTCTGAGGTGCTGTTGATTTGCCAGTGTAAGGAAGCTGTGCTCAGTCTGTGTAGTATGACATAGTGTAGGGTGGAACAGTGCAAAGAAACAACATGAATGCTTCCTTCTGCACCCACCTGGGTCATTTGTCATCTGGGGCTGGACTCTCAGAGCACTCAGCAGCACGTCGGGAGGAAATGTTCCCAAACAACAACCCCTTGCAAGCATGAAAAAGTGATTTGCAACTCTGAATGGGCAAACTTTAGTCTGCTAGATAGACCCTTTCTGATCTGGTTGCTAGAGGGTATATTGCTTCTTTGTGGTCAGGAAGGACAGTCAGTACGTTACACTGTGGCTGGACACGGGAAACAGATATGTCTGTTTATGAGTATAGCTGCTCTGGCTCCCCACTAACAGATCTAGGTGGCCCTGCTGCTCCCAGGCGATTGCAAAAGGACAGGGACTGAGCACACCTTCCCATTCTGGGTATTTCTGAGACCTTGGTTTTTTTAGTAATGAGAAGAAAAAGCATGCTATCTTCTCAAATGACATAAAGCAATTGGGTTAGTTCGAAAAACGTTCAAACCTCTATCTTATCTCATCTTGCAGCTCCTTCTGCCCCTATTTTATTGTCTGCTTTGTGCAGACAGAGTGAAATTAAAAGAGAAAAATAATTGATTAGTGTAATGATCTTACTTAAACCGAGGTGGCTGAGAGCTAAGTATGAACTTCTGCATTTGAAGTACTTGTGATTTTGTCTAGATCAAGTGGCAAGGGGCCGCTTCAGATCTGATGGACTGGGCCTTCATCACAGCATGTTTCATGGTGCAAATCAGTTTTGTGCCATTTATTCCTCTCTGCTCTAGAAGTTGGAGATCTGGTCCGTTCTCCTCAGGGACAGAGCTGAGGAATAAAGAAAGAAAAAAGTTGAAGACACAGCCACATTGAAGTCACTACACAGGGGTGGAATTCCATGCAGCTCTGCAATGGGTGCCACAAGCTCCCCTGCTGCAGCGTGGGTACTGAGGGCATCAGCCTCACTTGACACGAGCCATCTTCCATGTGGTTTGGAAATACTGAGGTTCCAAACACTGGAACATGGTCCCTCTTGATCTCTGTGCAACTGGAATTGCCCCCATTGAGCCAAATTCATGTATGGTATTTAATATTCAGATTGCCAGCATTGAGGTTACATAAAAGTCCTTTTCCATTAAGAGGCAGAAATGCAGTTTTTGACCTTTTCTTTTCCTCAGAACAGCAAGCTGAGTTACTAATTTTAAGTGCAAATATACATTATCCACTGCTAACTGGGGACTGAGACAAAGAAAGCAAATGTGAGAGGCAACCAGGCCCTGTGTTCAGCAAGTGCAAAACCACTCATTTCTCACAAATGAGGATGAACTTGCTTTTGATATTTGGATATTGAAAAGACTTTATTACAATAAAGATTGTAAAAATTAATAATCTCAACCCTCTGGTACTGAGTTTACTTGCAATACTTCCTGGATTTTTTAGCCTGGCCATTATATGTAGGATCAACATGCTTTTTTCTTGAAGCATAGGCAAACTATACATATGTATGTGAAAACCCTTTACCTCGGAAGAATCAGCCTTTTGCTTCCTAATATACCTGAGTACTAGTTTCCCTGACTGAGTGAAAAACCAGTTTTGTTCTTGAAGGTAGCAGAAATCTGGACCATACTATGTACTGAGAACTATGACTGAAGGATGGTGAGAAGACCAGGAATGCTTTTGTATGCCAATGCCTCAGACTTGTGCTGACAGCTTTATATCTAGACCTGATGTTCTACTTGCTTGCCCATGACCATCTGATGGTGGGCAGGATGGCAGGGCTGCTTTATGACTGTAGGAGAGAAACTTCTCTCCTAGATCAGACCGTTGTATTGTGGCAGAAAGTGATCCTACATCAGTCTCTAAAATATGTCTGGAGTATGTGTATATTCATTACTCCACTTCAGTAACTTTCTCAATTCCTCCCCGCTTTACATTGCTCCCATATCCTGGGACAGACTTCAGTGGCGACATAAACAGAATTCTTATTAATCAAGGCCAAATGTCAAGTTTTCCATTGTAAGACTAGAAATAAATTACATGAAAGGACAATGTAAATAACTGCACTGCATATGGAAATTGGGTAGTTTTCTAGAGCCTATGTTCTGCTATGCACCCAAATGTGAAGACCTGGGACAGGAATGCAGCCCCAGCTGAGTGTTTGCTTCGCTTTCTGGAACTCAAGCTGGGTGAGTGCTCTGTGCCACATCCCTTCTGGCTATAACATGTATCAGTATATGAGTCATAGGCCACTGATGTCACAGGGCCACTTATACTCTTTCTTACCTTTGAGTATCTACTTCCTCCTCTTCTCCTGAACTACTGCTGTACTATAAAATTTTACTTCCTTCCCCTGCCCACATTTACTGGGACTATTGTACTTTTAGGTAAAAATACAAGTATCATAGACTCGTAGAAAGTGGGTTGATTGGGTGATTAAGGACTTCTGTCTCTGGCTCATTTCTGTCAGCTTACTGTTAATTACTGCTGTCCAATGGGCCATTTAAACCTTGTACCTGTTGGGTTTACATACACATCATACTAAATCGTGAAGATAATATAAAAAGGCTTAACTATATCTGTGTCCTAAGATCATAGTGATATACAGCCTATGTGCTACTAGCCTCCTAGAGAGGCCACACAAGACACATTGACAATACTCATGACATACTTGTAAGAACATTGTTAGTATTAAGAGATTTGTTAGTATTAAGAGATGGTCAAAAAAAACCAAAGTAGACATTCTTCAACTGAAAAATTACACTCTGGTATCTTTAGATAAAATATGTGAAATATGTCTATTTCAATAAGCTTGCACTTAGAGAAAGGAAAATTAATAGCTTGGATTAATTTTTGACCTTATCAGAACAGAATAGTTTCCATATTTTCTTTTTTTTTATTACTTAGCTTTGAATTACCATGTTAAAAATTATAAAAGTTTGTGTTAACTATATTTTCATGGAATTCAAGTCTTGCCAAAGAAAGGTAACAATCTTGTTTGACATGATTATGGGTCTGGTTGACACAGGTAACTGTACTGATAGAATAGTTAACATCTTCAAGGTATCTTCCTGGACAATTTGATCAAAACACTTGAATTATGAAAAAATCAACCTACTGATTTATCTCAAAATGCAATTGTCAGTGAGGAAGTATCAAAGATGACATATCAGCCATATAAGGTTGATTCTGGTCAGGTTCCTCATATATGTGTTCATCGTCATAAAGTGTTTTGTAATTCATATACAAATAATATCTTGTCCTGGAGTCATCATCAAACTATGAACAACAAATGGTCCAGGTATTGGCATTAAGAGGAACACATTGAGATGTTTAACTGCACACCTAGGTCATTATTCTTGAAGGATAAAATTCTGGATTGAGTCTGGTATGACTTCATGTTTGCAGGAGGATTTTTTTAATGAATTGTTGTGTGAGTCTGCATCTAAAGCAGCAGCATGACTCTGTACACATGTGAGTCAGATGAGAGGGTAAAGGACCTGGCAAAGAAGTTTTAAATTTGGTGTGATAAAACTAGTTCCCAAAAGAATGGCTGTGAGCCCCTCCAACAGATACAGCAAAAGGGTCTTCTGTAGATTGTAAGAACATAGTATGACCTGTAGATCTAGTTTAATTTTGTATAATTTTTTCTCTTTTATTAAAAAAAAAAGGAAAAAAGGGAGCAGAAGTTACCTTAAGTTTCACTGTATGATTTTTTTTTTTTTTTTTGCTAAATATGGCATCAATTACAGTACATGTTGTCTGTAACTTTTGCATAATAGCATCTGCACACACTAGAGGGGTATGGAATGAAGTTCCCTGGCTCTTGTGTGGGCAGTAATGAAGGTCCTTTACTGATACAGTCCTGAGATAAGAGTAATTGTAATGACCTACTTCTAACTGGGATAGAGTCATCACTGCCATTCTTAGTGACATTTCAGTTTAAGGAACTCATTTGTACTTGTTGCTTCTATATCTCAAATAGCTCCTTCATATTTATATATGGAAAATATGTCATCCAAAAGAAGTGCTGCCTACTCTCCAAAGAACTGTTCTAAAATTTCTGAAAGAATGATTAAGGAGTAGCAAACAGGCAATCTTTCACTTTTTTCTTCTCTAGAGGTTCCTCATTAAAACCTGGAAAATCAGAGGAAGACCAAATCCCCACTGTAACTAAGCCATATGCATGAGCTTTACACAATGGACACACACATGCACAGTCCAGTTGCAGAGTCAGCTTTTTTCTGCCTTATATTTGTGCAAGACCATCCTCTGCCTTTGGATATATAACTGTGCTTTCCATATTCTTTATTAAGAGACACGGATATGAATCTCTTCAGTAATCTTCGTTACCAAATCCCCGGCTTCTAGGTTTTGTTTTGAAAATCTGCCTTCATCAAGATGGCAACAGTACCATCAGTACTGGTACCTGGACCTTCTCTAATCTTGTCCCTGCCATCATAGAGATTTACTAGTTTCATAGTCAGATATTTTCTTTGGAGGTTTGTGGCCCAAAGCATTGGGTCTTCCAGTGATCTGTAAACTGAAAACAGTTGTTGGAGATGATAGAGTCAGCAATTGGAGCAAAGCTGTTTCATTTTCATCCCTCTCATAGCTCTCAAGCTATTCTTTCTTTGTAATGAATCTTTCAATTCATGTGACTGGAACCAACAAAATACTGTGTATAAAAAGAACACCGTCTTGTTACTTTTGCATGAAAGCTTTCTATCCAATGATTGCCATGAGGTAGTCAGACATTTACACTGGTAGGCCTTGAAACATTCCCCCACAATTGAATGCTTATCTTGGAGACCACAGCTCTTCGCTGGCTTACCCAAACCTGTCTGTTTACACAATAAAATTGCAGATCTTCTTAATTTCTCTTTCTTTCAACACAAGGTGTTTTAATTACCAGCAGATAATTTTATAGTTGGTACAGCTGTGCAGAAACATCGCGGGAGCTTCACTTTCTACTGTCAAGGTAGGGGACAGTTCAGAAAAGATGTTGAGGTGCTGGAGCAGGTACAGAGAAGGACAATGAGGCTGGTGAAGGGACTTGAAAATAAGTCCTCTGAGGAGAGGCCGAGGGAGCTGGGATTGTTTAGCCTTGAGAAGAAAAGGCTCAGGGGAGACCTCATAGCTCTCTACAACTCCCTGAGAGGAGGTTGTAGCCAGGTGGGGGTTGGTCTCTTTTCCCAGGCAATCAGGAGTAGGACAAGAGGGCATGGCCTTAAGCTATGCCAGGGGAGGTTTAGGTTAGACATCAGAAAGAAATTCTTTACAGAGAGGATAATCAGCCATTGGAATGGGCTGCCCAGGGACGTGGGCATTCTCCATCCCTGGAGGTTTTTAAGATGAGGTTGGACGTGGCACTCAGTGCCATGGTCTAGCAACTGTGGTGGTAGTGGATCAAGGGTTGGACTTGATGATCTCAGGGGTCCTTTCCAACCCGTCTGATTCTATGATACAAAGGTCCAGACCTGCTTCTGCAAGGCAGTGCTGCCATAGAGGTATCAGCCAACAGTAGGAGAACTACAATCCACAGCTTAGAAGCTCGGGAGCTGGGACCCTGATGACCTCCAAGCCCGATGTACAATACACAGGCCTTGCACCTAATATCTCCTGCATAGCTGGGAACAAAAGCCTCAGAGGTACTGCTGATACCTACCTGTAAGGAGGCAACTGTAATGAGTCTATTCCCTGTGAAGTACTTGTTAAAGCAGGGTCAGCTCTGGTGTTTCATGCAGGTGTCTCAAGAAGGAGACTTATGACAGACACTGAACAATTGAAAACTATGGCTGTAATAATCACATTTCTACTTGGTGATGCTTCACTGAAATTTTGTAACTGGGGTGATGGAAGCACCACAGGATACATGGATAACTAGACACCAAAACCACCACTGTTCTTGGGACACTGAAGTTTTTCCTGGACTGAGAGAAAGCAGGGCTTACAGGGTTTAGTTTTGTAGAAGATCAGTGAAGGAAGGTATCACCAGGAAAAAGAGCCCGGCTGGTTGTATTGAAGAAGACATGACATCTTGCAAACAGAGAACTGGCACTGGATTAAAAAGTGACGTAAGTACCTGAAATTTTCTCCTGGGACCAGATTAACTGGGCTGAACTAGTGCAGGCAAAAGTGAGATTTTTTCACAGGCAATGTGAAAAATGATCCATGCCTGTGTTCAGTGCTTGCAGTCCTTAATTTACCGGAAAACTCAAGACCTGAAGTGTGGCAGCTTCCAAATGCCTGAGCACCTGGGATGTTTCAAGTGACTGTCTTGACCAGATGTCCAACAGCACAGATCCAGATCCAGAAAAGGCTCACGATGAAGTTTCTTGTGTGTAGCAATGCACAGCTGCATCTGAAGGGTTCATGGAGAGAAACCTGGAGAATGAATGCCTTCTGTCAAGCATTATGAGATGGCATGATGGGTGCCCACCAGTTTGAGTTTTGGACAAGAAAGACTTGAAGAACTTGCGAGAGCAGCATCAGTCTGCACACTGCAGCTCTGTCCTGCAAAGTGTTCTAAAGAAAATTTCCTACTGGCCCACAGAACATTGTTGTATGTCAAAGGTAAACACAAGAACAACAGTTGGCTGTGAGAGGGCGGCAACAGTACCTTCACCCAGAGCTCTCATGCAACTGATTGCACAAAATGCTGTCCCTTCCCTCCAGCTGTACAGCTGCTGCATGAGAGGAAGCCAATAAAATATTATCTCAGACATTTAGACAATCTGAGGTTGTGCTCTACCCACTTAGGATTCAGTCACAGATCTCAGTCATTAGGAGGAACAAGGTCATATGCATCAGCTGAGCTACAATAAAGAGGTATGTTTTTCCTTATCATAGAAGGTGGTAGTTTAAACACCACAGAATCCCAGAATCCCAGAATGTGCTGAGTTGGAAGGCACTCACAAGGATCACCGAGTCCAGCTCCTGACCCTGTACAGGACAGCCCCAAGAGCCAAACCACATGCCTGAGAGTATCACCCAAACAACTTCTTGAACAATGTCAGGCTTGGTTCTGTGACCATATTTATGAGGGAACTGCTCCAGCACCCCACCACCCTCTCAGCGAAGAGCCTTTTTCTACTATCTAATGTAAACTTTCCCCGACACAACTTCAAACCATTCCCTTGGGTCCTGCCACTGGTCACCATAGAGAAGAGGTCAATGTCTGCCACTCTGCTTCTCCTCAGAAGGAAGTTATGGACTGCAATGAGGTCTCCCCTCAGTCTCCTCCAGGCTGAAAGACCAAGTGACTTCAGCTGCTTCTCGTAAGGTTTTCTCTCAAGGCCCTTCACCATCTTCATTGCCCTCCTTTGGATGCTCTCTAACACTTAATATCTTTCCTATATTGTGGCACCCAAAACTGCCACAATATTCAAGGTGAGGCTGCACTAGTGAAGAGCAGAGTGGGACAATCCTCTCCCTCAGCTGGCTGGCGATGCTTTGCCTGATGCCCCCCAGGACACAGTTGGCCCTCCTGACTGCCAGGGCACTGCTGACTCATATTCAACTTGCCATCGACCAGGACTCCCAGGTCCCTTTCAGTGGCACTGCTTTCCAGCATCTCATTCCCCAGCCTGTACATACATCCAGGGTTGCCCCATCCCATGTGCAGAATCTTCCCCTCATTAAACTTCATATGGTTGGTGATCAGTGAAAAGCATCTGACCCATGCATTCGAGGCTAGAAATGTCTGTGCTTATACTGTACTTCAGTTGGTGCAGAAGAACTTCTGCAGCACAGGAGCTCAGCTGCACCTGAGATGCCTCCTACCTAAGTGGGTAACTCCATGACAGGGGCAGCCATCAAAGAGATCATAAATAAAAGACCAAGTTATAAAAATGTCATTCTGTCACTGCTGCACATCTGTGTGGGAAGCTACGTTGTACAGCAGGGAAAGAAGAGAAGCTGGCTTTTAGGGACACTGAGGGGCTTCCTATATGGAAGATACCACAGAAATCGGTTCTCAGCTGCAGCTGGGAAGCAGGTGGCTGCGGAGTTCAAGTAGAATGGTGCAGCAGCTTTAGTGTCCACTCATAAAGGTGTTAGTGTTTATGACCTTTCACCTTGTCGTAACTGTTACTTCACTTGACAAACATATTTGTAACTTGTGACTGTACTGCAGGCTAGTCAAAAACTGAGAATTGCAGAGAGTACACCCTGTTATCTCAGATGTGCTGCTACACAAAAGATAAGAGCCTTAACTAGTGATGTTCTTTCTTTTTATTTATTTTTACTAGAGCATCAGTCCCAGAATACTATTATCAGCTTTATCCCTATGACATATTATTGAAACAAGGACTCTACAATGTGTATGACATATGACCTTCGAAAGTCACAGAAAAAAAGCTCACACACTCATATTTAGTGGGGGGGGGGGGGAGTCCAGCCCACCCGATGCAGACATTGTTTATTTCCTTTGGTTTTATACACGAACATACAGCAACCCTATCTAAATAACCTGAGTATGCTGTTCATCTACAAATAGAAATGAGTAAACACCTCAAAGGTTTTGGAGTCCTCAGGCAGAACCATCAATCTTCTGAAGGTCCATTAGACATTAGGTGTGGTTGTTCTATCCCAATGCTATACTCTTTTCTAGATTGTCCCTAAAGAATGATGTTGACTTAAGAGTAAAACTGTCAGAAGGGTCATGATATTTAGGATGGACCATTTTCATCAGAACAGTGTTGTTGCTTGTCTCCTCCTTCTCTGGCACCTAACTTGGTTAAGGTACATCAGTCACACATGTGTCAAGACCTGTGTAGTGTGAAAAGGATGTGGTGCCTCTTTCAAAATTGTCAACATCTATCACAGCAGAAAATGATTAGAAAATAAAAATAATTTTTCCACCAGCTGTGATTTTTTGCATGTGTGTGTGTGTATTTGTATAAACAAGAGCCATTCTGATCTGCAGAGGTTCCTTAACTGTAAAATCACCACCCCTTGTAGAGGTTATTAGCAGGCTATTGTCTTTTTTTGTTGAAAGAAAGTTGATGAGTAATGACTACTATAACTTTCTTGACTGAGGCATTTACTCAACTCTTTGTAGTTTCATTGATTTCTTGTTTCATTAATTCTTTGGATCAAGGCTTGTGCAGATCACAACTTGGGCACCTTTTTGGTTTTGGTTTGGGTTTTTTTTGGTTGCTTTTTTTTTCTTTTGCTTTGTGTGTGTGAGGTTTTTTTTCTCTACTATTCTTTTTGCCAACTTAGCAGCTACTTGCTAACCATTTTTTTATCAAGATCTTTAAATTCATCTTACTCCTTGGTTCCTGCTTAAGGTCATGCTACCTAATTGCATTAACTGAAATTCTTTTAGTAAGTTCTGTTTCTTCAGGTTTTTTAACAAACATGATACCGATTCTTCAAGCAAATTATCTTCTTCAATGTAATTTTTTGTATTTTCTTCCCGTGAAGAGCAAAAATAACTCTTGATGGGCTTTAATCTCCAATTCTACCTACAGTATGAAGTCCAGGTGTAGCAAAGTACATTTATAAAGACACTCCACAGCTATTAAAATTTCATGTAACTTATCATGAAAATTAAGGCTTAAAGTCTGCAACAGCAGATGAAACAAGTTTCTACCAATAGATTTGAGTTTTTTCAGTGTCTTCTTTCCTGACGCACTTGCTAAGAAGCAGAATTAGTCTGTAGGGGTATGCAAACGTCACCTGATCTTCCTTGCTTTTCTTCTCAGTTCAGTCGTAACCCTACCCTTGAATCTTGCCTGGGATAAAGAAAATTTGAACAATTCTATGATGAACAATTCTATCTATACCATTCTTGATATCTGATAAAGTTTGAGTCTGAGTTTTTGGCTGAGGAGTGGCAAACATGGCAGCAAAACATAAAGAATGGGTTAAGTTGACACCTAAACGTCATTATATTTGAGATTTGTGGTTTGAAACCTGTTGTGAACCCACTGCTAACTGGGAACAGCTGGACAGATTGATTAGTAGCTTATTTTCTTGCAATGCTCCAGTGCTTTTGGTGTTGAGACAGAGGCAAACAAAATTCTCCATTTATTTGTTACTTAGCTCTAATAGCCTTTTAAACTTGATAATTGGCAAGTATCTTATTTTAGAGGAAAAATCCAGCAGTCTTTCCTAGATGAAACACTATTATTATCTCGAACATTCTAAATGCAGTAAGGAACAAAGTATAGGTATGGTTCATAGAGTAAGCTGAATCGGAGAGCAAGTATATTAAAAATACCCCTTGAATAATGATGCTTGCAGTCAGGAGTCAAACACTGACTACCAGATGGTGTCAGGAAACAATGGGCACTAAACTTTCAGCTTTACAGTTTAGCTCTCTAACCTGGGAGAGTATTTCAAACAAATGTACGCTGCATTTAACCCCTTCTTATCATGCCATATAGGGCCATCCTGAATATTTAAAATAACTTTTGTCAGGTGAGAAGCAAAAAAACCAGGGTCACTCTTGCAATTTCTGCTTGTTGTCTGGTTATTGACCAGTGGTTTCTGCCTTTGGGGATGGAGTATGAACAAGGCAGAGTAGGTAGGCATTTTGTATTTGCACTGCCCCAAATAATTATGAGGAATAAAATCGCTGAAATGGATAATGCTGTGACCATTTGCAAACTCTTGTGGGAGTGTTTTCCATAGCATGACTTAGTCTATTTAGTCTACCCTAACTAGTCCACATCAGTTAGGGTAACTTTTACTTTTCCAATATGTCTGCTTCCAATATGGAAAAGTGTTCCAGAAAAGTACGGTTTGTCTGATGGCTTTATCTCCATCCTATGCCACACTTGCCAGGACAGCTGACCGGTTTACAATAGATTTAAATAAATCCTGCCTACAGAGCCATCATAGCTGCTGGAGACACTGTTTGTGGTTATGATGTTGGTCTCCTCCCAGCCCTTACACCTGCTGAAGCCCTGCTTTGCAGGAAGTGGTAGGACATCCATCTGCCAATGGGAAGCAGTGAATGAATTCCTCTTTTTGCTTTGCTATCCACAGGGCTTTTGCTTTCCCTAATAAAAAGCCATTATCTCAATCCATGAGTCTCCTCACCCTCTGTTCTCTCCCCATCTTGTTGGAGAAGGGAGTGACAGAGTGTCTGGGTATCTGGGATTTTTGCTGTTGGCCAGGAACCATCTATGTAGTGGTGGTGGGTTTTTTCCTACATGTGGTTATTGACACATCAAGATCTCAGAAGTCATATTACTTCATGCAATGATATATAATGGAGCAGACAGCAAGTACTGAAACCTGTGGAAAACTACTTTCAGCTATTTTGTCCAGGGAGTAATCGGTAGGCTTATTTAGCATTGCAAAACTGTTAACATCAAAAATAGTTTATACATGGTGGTCCACTTTTTAATCCAGTAATTTCAGAGGAGAGAATCTAAATTTCAAATATACAGCAAGAACAGATCGTTCAAGCTGTGAATATTTTATTTCAATGAAAATATTTCTTCTCCCTTTGATTGTTGAAATGTACTGGGGCTGTGGGGGAGAAAGAAAAGGATTTTTCAGATTTTCCCTTCCTGTAAATATCTTACAGATTAAATATTTTGGTGATTTTTTCTTTATTTAATCATAATTACAGTAGACCTGCCAGGTACATATGTGCCAAATTTCCCTACAGAGATTTATTGCCTGTAACCCACCCTCACTCAGCTCACATTAGCCATCATTTTGTCACTGCCCCACAAACCCATACACCGTTTTGTGAGGACCAGACCACTCACAAAGTATGCCAATTGCATAAAGCCATCAGATCTACAGAAAATCCTTCTGAGTCCTAAGAAACACAGCTTTTCAGATGATTTCCCTATTCGCAAGTATTTCAGTTCTAACTGGCCATTCTAACATTTGCAGAGAAGTGAGTGGTGATAAGGGTGACCATCTGGTTCCTCAGTATGCATGACACTAAAAGCTAAAGCACAGGAGTGCTTGTGGAAAGAGAGTGAGAAAGTCAGAGGTAACTGAATATACATGAATTTTCAAACACTAACAAGATTTCAGACATTCTCTTTTCCTCTGTGTGAGCTTGTGATGCTAGCAAAGCAAGAGCCAGTGAATGTCCTGACCTCTGGGAACTGCAGCTTAACTGAGATTGATGGAAATTCAGCTGCTTCTTCTTAGAAACTTACGCAAAAAAATTTATTTTCCTTACTGTTCAGAAATACATGTTCAAATTTCCTCTAACATGTGAATTCTAACTTAAATATGTTTGTTATAATCTTTATTTCTTTCTAAATCGTGTATCTTTTCTTTGCATATGTGCTTTGTTGCATAGGAGTATGTATATACAACTAGTGACTTGTGAAGAAATATAGAAGTAAAGCAATAAAAGTTTTAAAATCTTCAGTTAACAAGATAATTGCATTCCAAACAAATTTTATCTTGAAAATGTTATTTGAAAGATTATAAAATTTTTTTTGAAACTGTTTTCACCCTGCTGAACTTTCCTAGAATTTAAGCATTTTATGGGAAAAAAATGACATTTTCAAAATCTTTTAGACAAAAAGCCTCAGAGCTTTTTATCAGTTGTACCTGATGAGTTCACTAGACAGTATGAAATAGTGTTTCCTAATTTCTCTTTTAAAAAGCTTGCATACGAAAAATGTTAGAGAAGTCCACCTGGACACTTATCTGGATTCTACTGCCAGTTGTTTGTAACTTAACCCTGTAGACGATGATTTTTTTTGCAAAGAGTATTGTTGCAAAATACTACCAAATTCAGTGAGCCAAGGACAATATCTACTGCATCCTGTATGTTAGAGCTGTAGTGGCCTTGCTGTGTGTCTCAGTCTGAGGAGATTAGAATGTTTGCTAAAGAGGATGAGTTATGAGATAGACCAAACTCCTCTCTCTCAGTAATTGTAAATTCAAAATTAAGGGGCTTTAATCGAGGAAGCGTGGAAAAAAATCAGAAGAAATATCCACCTTTTATTAAAAGATATATGTATGTTAGCAAAAACAGTAACAGAACACAAAAAAACCCCTACACAGTGGTCCTAGGAGAAAAAAAAAGGTCATGATGAATACTTCTCTGTCCTTTAGAGCAGCCCTAATCGTGGCCTGCAGTTCTCTGTCGTGGCCGGCAGGGAGCGCTGTTGGGCTCCAGTGGTCACCACGTGGGGAGAGGGGTGTGGGGAGAGGGGTCCGGTGGGCGGGGGGGGGGGGGGGGGGGGGGGCGATCCTGGACCACGGGAGAAGCCGAGAAGGAAATGGGGGACCCTTCCTTCAGTGGGAGGAAGGGGTAAGGAAAAACAGTTCACCCCCCCAATAGGACTCGCTGTGGTTCTCAGTTGATGGCGCCCCAAAAAGCTCCTCCTTTTCTCCCAGCGAGCACAGAGACTCTCCAATGAAAGCACAGCAGGTCCGGGCTGAAGACAAAAAAACAGCTCGCAGGCAAGTTGAAGCCAGCAGTCCGGGCTGAACAAGACGGGAAGCCAGACAAACAGGCTTCCAGGCCTTCTCTCCAAATGCCTGCATGCAGACCCCCTGTCTCCATCTGAGAGAGTGAACTCCGCGGGCTGCCTCTCTCCCCTCAGAACAGAGCCAGCCTCTCCTCTCTCCCCCCGCCTCTCTGATGGTCCATCAGCGAGGAATGCAGTCTGGTGAGCTAATTCCTTTGTAGGGCTAATTACCTCCCTTCTCCCTTCCCTATTTGAAACTCTGTTTCTCTTACAGGGAAGCAGGGAAAGAAAAAATTTCTCTCTCAGATTTATAACCTATAACACTGTCATTTCCAGCCAGTCACCATTCAGCCAATAAACGTATAAAAATGCAATTAAGAAACAGTTCTCTATATATTAATTTATACCTTCTCATGTTTCCTAACAAAATTGCTTATTCTTAAAAATCCACAAGATTTGTGTGCTGTGAATTTCATGACTGAATATTTTGGGTTTCTTCCTCCCTCCTTCCCCCCTTCTGTCTGGGTTGGTTGGTTGGTTGGTTGTTTTTTGTTTGTTGTTTTTGTGTGTTTGATTTTTGTTTTGATGTGTCTTTGCTTAGGGTTTTTGTTTGTTTAATTTTTATCCAAGTTTCATATTTTACAAATAAAAGATTGTAAAATGATGATACAGTAACAAGCAGTCCATTCATAGGAGCGTAAAGCTGTAAATGGACCAACAATTTTCTGATATCAAAATTTCCTAATTACAAAATGTACAAGTAAAATAAAGAGCACAATTTGAATGTTTGCCCTCATGGCACAAAGTGCTTAGGATGATGCTGTATTTGTAAACAGTACATTATGTAGATTGGAACAATACAAAGCAATTCAATTAGTGATAGTGTGACCTTTTACAACTTAAGCTCAAAAGTAGCAGAAGGAACTTCGCCTAAAAGGGTATTTAGCTATCTCTACTTTGTTACTGTTTTCTAGCATTATCTAGATACATGTGTCTTCCCTGTATTGCAGTTGAATTTGTACGTCTGAAGCCTTTTGACAGAGAGATTACCCTCTCTCAGCTCAGTGACATCATACATATGTCCTCAGTAATATAAGTTTAACCATCAAGATATTGATTTGGGAAACCACTAAGCTGGGCATCATTAAAATAGCATTTGCCACTTTCACAGTGACTGCAGTAATGCAGTATCTCCTCTGGTGCACCATGCACCAGAGAACAGCATTGCTGCCTTAGTATCCTTCCTCTGGTGAAAGTTGTTAAGGTGCCTGCTGCAGGTAGCAATGGTGTTGCATGCAATACTTCCCTTATCTTATTTCTTATCAACCTAGGCTAAGATGTGGGTTCTGCCAGAAACAAGGGGAAAGCAATTAAAAAAAACCTACTCACTTCACACAAGAAAAATATTTATAATTTAAAAATCAAAACTAACAAGTAACATATGACCAAGATCTCAGTTTTATCTCTCTTTTATATGATAAAGTGCTCTGATACATATGCTAAACTATCTCAGTAATGACTCAGAAAATTCCATCTGCACTTCCCACCCAGCAGCTGAGTTTTACTACAAGTCCCTTAAGAAGTAAAATTTTCCAGGTAGGTTTTTCTTAAAAAAAAGATACTGTTCTAACATTTGAATATCTTGTACTTACTTTGTTTTAAAATGTAGTGGTTGGCACATACAGTTTGTGGTTCTGAACAATATCCTCCAATATAACAAATACAGCCAAGAGTATAGCATCAGAAAATGGCTCATTGAGGGCAGGAGCCTGTTTTAATCATCATGGGAGAAAGGCAGCTTGCTGTGTAGCATTGGATAGCCTTCAGGTACAGCTACTGAGCAGCTCTCAATGCTGTGAGTGAAACAATGGGAAGAAATTAGATAGGGGATTACAGGAAAGTAAAGAGCAGGGGATGGGAAGCGGCCCCAGGAGAGTCTGTGGCTAGTGTCATGTTTAGTCACGTTATGTCAACCACCTGGATTTTTTGAAATTTAATCAAGTTCCAGAAAGCCTGAACAGTTAGGTGGTTAAGCAGTAGTTCTGCTGAACCTCCCCAGCACCACCTGGAAGTGCAGAGGAGGTTAATGAGCACCTTTGGTTCCAAAAGAGCAGGAATCAAGATGAGTAAGGGAGGAAATCATGAACTCATGGAGCAGACTCATTAGAGAGCCAGGAAAAGGAAAGCTCTCATCCTGGAAATTCCTGGCTGAACACAGAGTGGGGCAGCTTTTTACTGACTTCCCAGGACAAGAAGACCATATATATACATTGTCTTGAGGAATATTTCCATCCCATTCATCACACATATATGTTCAAAGCAAGAATAGCTAAACTTTTTTCCCAATAAAGGCATTAGCTTGTGAGGGACTGGGGACTCTGTATTTTCAAGGAGAATGAAGGATACCAGAGGCATTTCTCCATGGGTTCCTATGGACCTTGGTCCCTCCAGCACTGCCATTATGCTAGCTGGCTACTGACCCTCTTTGAGGCGTGGACCAACTAATTCCTCTCCAGAGGAAACCCAGAGTTGATGAATATAATCACAAAATGTTAAGGGATTGGAATGGACCTTAAAAATCATCTAGTCCCATAGACAGGGACACCTCCCACTAGATCAGGTTGCTCAAGTGAACCTAGGTTTGAACACTGCCAGGATTAGGGCATCGGCCTCACTGGGTAACCTGTTCCAGCATTTAACAACTCTCACAGTGAAAAATTTCTTTCTAATATCTAATCTAATTTCCCCCTCTTTCAACCTGTATCCATTACTCCTTGTCCTTTCACTACGTAAGAGTCCCTTTCTGGCTTCCCCATATACCCCCTTCAGATACTGAAGGGTTTTTATGAGGTCTCCACAAAACATTCTCTTCTCCAGGCTGAACAGCTCCAATTTTCTCAGTCTTTTTTGGTAGGGTGAGAACTTCTCTTCAGGATCTGTTCCACACAGCCAATGAGGATGGGAAGCTGTACAAGGGTTCATTGCTCAGCTTGCCAGTCTTTCAACACTATCTACCTACCCACCTACCTACCATGGGCTCCCCCACATCCCATGCATGAATGACACAGTGCTGCTTTCCTGAGACAGAAACACTATTCTTGCAGGTTGTCAAGACTCTTTCTTTTAAATGCATCTGTCTTATCTTAAACTGATACCCTAACAACAGCAAGCATGTTGCAGGGGCACAGAAGGACAAGCTTAGGCTGAAGAGATCAAAGGCATCCCAGGCAGCTCCCAGAAGATGGTACAGCCAGCTTGGCACAACAAAGTACGACTACTGTGCTAAGCTGCGACAACTAACTTGTATTCCAGAAGTTTAATTAAGCATTTTCCAAGACCAGAGATGCCACCGAAAGGTTTGGTACATCTTTACATAAATATGCAAGCAGTACTGAGTCTGTGGTGAGGAGGTCTTCACTGTCCCACCTTTCCAGAACTGTGTTCAATGTCCCTCCTGTCAGAGCCTTGGGCACTGTCTTGAGCCCAATAGATCAGGAAGCCCAGTTGCCATCCCCATGTCCTCAGCACTAAAGATGAGGAACTAGAGGAATGGCCACCTCACCACTGGATCCTTATCCCTCATGACTCTGATGAGATGGTGTTACAGAGAGTGATCAAATCTCTGGGTGCAAATTAATTGATGCTGGGTGAGCCAGGCTTGGGGGTTATTTGTTGCTAGGACAGCTACACATGCATAGATGACAATAGGCACTTGCCTCCCATCTGAGAGGCAGTTTTCCTGAATGGTCCTTGTGACTGAGCTTGTATAAACCATTTAGCACTCTCCTGCTATGGTCCAGTGACTGCAGCATGGACATGGAGCTTATCAGCAACCCCTCCCCAAAAACCCTGACTGTGCCAGAGTAGCATCATAAACATCTATCACCTGTGTGACCACAATGTATTTTTTCAATCTTTATATCCATTAAGTCTTATATCCATTAATGCTCCATTAAGTGTGATGCCTTTTCTGTGGGAGTGACTTTTAAACGTGTTGCTTCAATCAAACTCCCAGTTCCCAGCCAGGCACCTTAGAGGTGGCCTTCCATCCTACTAAATTTTGCATCCTAGGCTGGCAATCTCACATGGTTAGTCCCAACAGTAACAGACACTGGTGTACACAACCCCAAACCTTCCCTATACAGGGGAAAGACAACCAGAGGTTGCAATCAAAACTGAGGGTTTTTTAGCAAGTGTGGCTGTGTTAGGGATAGCTAAAAGCAGGTGAGGTTTGCAGATGTGGAAGCTAGAGCTACGCCCAATATGGTGGTACTCCTCATCCAGGCCTGTCCCATCTCAGTTGAGCCATCCCAGTCTGAGGCCATCCCAGTGAAAGGGTTCTGCCATCATGTTCCAAGAAGTTGTGGATGCAAGTGAGGCAGGAAATGGTCAAACATTAGCTTTGCTGGGGAGCAAGGATGAAGGTGTGCTGCCTCTTTTTGGTGTGCTCTGTTGTGGCTCTACACAGAGTGCAGCACGGATGAGGAGTGAAGCTCACGGGCACATTGGTGAATGAATATGAAGGGCTCTGCGACTGCGACCCTGACAAGGTTTGTTCTGAGTTTTGCTGCAGTCTCTCTGCTCCAGGGAGAGCGTTAACATGAGTCATTCCTCACCAGCTGATGGGAGGCTCCCTTCACGGATCATAAAGGCTGCATAGATGTAGCCTAAATGTCTCTGTAATCATCAGAACTCAACTGTCAGGTACTGCTATTGCTCCCAGCTTGTCATTTGACAGGGTATGTTCTTCTGCACCTGATTTTCCAATAAATTTGAACATATTTTTGCTGGTAGGTAGACAAGCAAATGATAGTGTTGTCCAGGGAGAAAGTCATGACTAAATCTTACTGGAATTCACAAAATTTACATCCTCCTACTCAGTTCACTTTGCAGCTCTTTGTCACACACATACTCTGAGCTTACTGAATACAAAGAATGTGTGGAAAGAAGGAAGGGAGAGTGATCACCACATCACCTTCTTTCACCTGCTGCTGAGCACCTCCTCAGAAGGGCCCAAGGACAGGAGGTGCTTACAACTGGAAAGCCTATGGATCCAGAGTGGACTACATATCAAAGGCAAGACCCTGTAGCTGGCTATGTCAACTGCTACCCCGACAAATATCCTCATCCCTGATGGCCTGTAAGAAAGAAAGCCTCTCTCATCAAGATCTTGGCTTGCTGCTTTGCAATATGGGAATGACAATTTTCCTTCACACTAGTTGTTTGAAAGAACAGCGTAGACTGCTAAGTCAATAAATCCTCAGTTTTTCCCTGAAAATCTTTAATCAAAAAAACTCCTTCCTGTCAACTCTGCCATCGACCAACATCAAATCAATACTGTCAAATAATCCCTCCAAATTCATGTTTCTCTGTTAAATATGGGTCTGATCATTTCCCATTTTATAACAAAAAATGCACACCAAGACTGGTGTAAATAACATCTGTTTGATTTAGATTGGTCTGAGGTGCCCTATCACTTTTGGGGGAGAGGCCATGTTTTGTAGCATCATTATAGGTAGGTAGAGGAGGAGAAGAACCAGGAGGCAGCCAGAAAAAAGGTCTGCACTAAATGTACTGGAAGTTGCATTCTGGTCTTCTGGGTTTGCTGGAGTAGAAGAGGGAGTGTCAGGAGCTTTTAGCAGTTTGAGTGGAAATGCACGAAAACTCTTTTTTTAACAAATGCTTCCTTATTTCATCTGTTAATTAATAAGTGATGTTACCTAGGTGTTAATTAAAGCAAAACAACCCCTACAATGACAGATCTGTGAAAAAGGATGTCTTCAAATCCCATCACTCCCACCTGTTCATACTGAGCTGGTTTTACCCTACATAATGTCACCATGTCATTCTCACCTCTTCACTCATTCTGACCTCCCTAAACTTCAGGATTTTCTAGCTTGCATTTCTAATGAAAAAGAAATGGAAATTCTGAAGAGAAGGAACAGTCTTTTGCTATCCATTAGAACAGAGCTTTGCTGGGTCATGGGGATCCTGATCCGGAAGCAGAACCTGTAACTATCATGCCATTGGCAATGACGTGAAGGGTAAGAAGAGTCACCCTTGTCTCTGGGCTAGAAATATTACAGCACAATCTCTTCATGGTGCTGTGTACCACCCTCATGTCTGCAGTGCTGAAGTGCTCTCAACAGTCAGTATCACAAGGCAATCAGCCTCTCCTCACTGTGGTCTCTATCCCATTGGTGCTGAAAAATAACCACTTAACAGATGACTAAATATTGTCTTTTATTCTTGCTTTACAGCCACAGGTCTAAGAAGCTACATCTCAGCTCCTACAGGGAGGACTTACATTCAAGGCCTTCATAAAAATTCCACTGCATTCTAAAGCAAAAGAAATGTTGTTATTTTCAGTCCTACTCTTTCTCACTGTGAAAAGTTGGATTTGTTGACATGCAAAAAGGAAAACATGAATGATATACACTTGTTGATTATTCCTTTGTTCACTTTTACTTTTGTTGGAAATAATCCTATTGTGCTACATTTTTAGTCTCAAAAATGTTTGTTTCCAAATCTGATATGAACTTCATCTTTGTCCAGACAATGACATTAATATTCCTCCTCTTCAGTCCAACATAATATGGTATACTTTCATTTCCAAACACTTAAATGACCTTTCACTTCTGTCTTGAAAATCTTTTTAAAGTGAAGCTATAGCTTTTTCTGGAACATTAGCTTTCCATCTAAACCCTAGTCTAAGATCAGCTGTGGCCTTTTCGTGAGGTTTCTCCTTTTCCGTGCAGTCTTTTTGGTCTCCAGCAGTGAAAAAAAAGCTGTTTGAATAAAACTGTAAGTTTCTTAGATTGGTCTCATATGCAGGCCTTCAATGGTTAAGTAAGGTAGTTCTTCAGTGTGCTGACTTCATCCCTTCAGGGTTTTTCCAACTGCTCTGGTGCTTGGTACACTCTGTCTTTCCTTTTTCTGATGCGATGGAGCCTATGTTATTGAAAAAGTCCATTGATGATTTACTAATTAGCCATTATTACCAGAACTGGTCTGACCTTATCTACTTTCAGTACTGCTCTTACTGGCTCTGTTCCTCCAGAGCATTCTCACCTATTCCCATGCAGAATGCACACAGAATGTAATTTCCAATACTCTTTACAGTAATTGTTATTTTCTTCACAACGTAGTTTGAGGGATCAGTATCTAAAAGCAGTAGAGATATTATTAAAATTTGCCCGGTGTTTGCAGTCTAGGCTATAGACTATATGAAATATTTTACAGGCACAGGAATGTCCTGAATATCAATGTGCTTTTTCCTCGTGTTGAGCATAGGGTGAATGTCAAGAGTCTCCAGCACAAACTAAACAGTGTTAGGGGGCTAAGTAAGGTTTCTTCCATCATGTACCTCTTTCTCTGATAAGGATGATGGAGGTTGGTGGGAAGCTGTTCTACCTTCTACTTCATGAGCAGTCATGCTGACAGTGTCATGACACAAATAATGGAAATAACATTAATTTAAACCAAGTACTAGCCAACACAGGAAACCTCTCTGTTGTGGTGGGTAGCTGTACACTGCAGACTCCCACAAACCTGTTTATATGCTCACTAGCCTCTGGTGCTGTGTAGGAAGCCTGCCCAAGGGAGTTGGTTCACTAGAAACCAGCAAGGTTACACCAGATTACAGTCGCGTTTATCTGAAAGGCTAGGGCTGCTGTCAGAAGCCAAGAAGTTCAGACTGATGCCTCAGAGTTGTGGTTTTTTTTTTTTTTTTGTTTGTTTGTTTTTTTTTTTAGTTTTTATACATTTTAGAAGTAGATATGTAGTGGATGTAGATTTTAATGTATCGGTGTTTCCAGTAGAAGTAACTACAGCAGCACATAACTCGGGTATCATTTCCACACTGAGGTTTCTACCAGCGTGATTAACATGCATTCTTTTACTGTCTCACTGTATTATGTCTCTTACCAGTATTTTCCAGTAAAAGTAGCAGCAGTAACTTAACGGTTGCACATACCAAACCCCGTCCCATATCAATCCCTCAAAATTCCATTAGCTGTTTAGTCTTCTTTTCAAGGCGGAATTGCAGAAAACACCTTAACATCTGCACCAGGAGATGTAAACATGGGCAAAAGTGACCTTCTAGTCCGGAACTTTGGAGGGCCTCTAAGGACTCAATGTGCTCCAAGGAGGATGAAGATGATGAAAGAGGGGTCCCAAACTCCCCCAGACTCAATTCCTGAGGGGGTGTGCCTGGGGCCGGAATGGGACTGGGGACTGGGGACTGGTCAAAGGGGGTTGGATGGACATCATTATAAAATCGTAGAACCTGTGTCTGAACGTGCATGCAGTGGTTTGTATTCCTGTGGACCAAGCACTCATTAAAGCTTCTGCTCTTCTTATCATATCTCTATAATAAATTGGCCTGGAGTCTTTTTCCTCCTCAGTCTTTTAGGCAACAGATCAAGAAGAAAATGTGTGCTATCAGAAAAGTTGTGTGAAGAGCACATGAGAGACTCCCGGTATTTGGAGGTTTCAGACAGGCAAAAGAGCAAAGTGTTCCTTCGAGAGGCTCTGTTGAGTTGTTCATTCCATAAATCCTGTCTTATTTCTTCACATCCCCGAGCCTGCTGCCTTAGTGGACCAGCAGCACCCTGGGTTCAGGGCCAAAGCAGGAGGAATTGCATGTTTTTAAATAGTTACTTAAACCCTGCAGTTTAGGAATGTCACATCACATACGCGTAGCAGCATGACAACCTTAACATTTTGCTACCCAGACGAAAGGGAGGAGGAATTCCCTGCGTGGAATATGACTACATCATTGTCCTAGTTAGAACAGCTGGGACCGATTCATCATTGGATGGGTGTAGCCCAAAATGGTGTATTCTATAGCCCTCCATGCCATTTCCCAGAAACTGTTGTCAGTAGGGGCCGGCGGGGGGCCCCCCCCCCCCCCCCCCCATGCTCCTGTCCTCATGCCCTTTTGTGGAATTCCCTGACTGAGCACCCTCACACCCTTTTATGGAATTCCCCACTCTGAGAGAAGGATTGAGCATCCTTTTATGGAATTCCCCGCTCTGAGGGAGGGACTAAGCATTGCTGCCTGAGCTGGAGAATATATAAACCTGGAGTTTCAGAACCTTTCCACCTCTCGTGGGATCCAGAGGAGGACTGCAGCTCACCGCTCTCAGCCAGACTGAGACCACCACCCTCAACTGAACTGCAATCACCACTTTGGTCGGACTGCAGCAGCTCTCCCACCAGCAGGTTTCTTTTTCCCCTCTCCCTTTGCTTTGGACTCACGGGGGCCCCAGGGAGCACCACTTTGTTTGTGCCCTGGGGTGCCAGGTTGTACATAGGGCCGGTTGCTTGTCCGTGTAGTCGTACTTATTGTATTATTTTAATAAATTGTTATTCTGATTTGTAATCTCTCTTTTGAGTTGGGTTGGTTTCCCCTGCTGGTTAACTTTTAAACCAGTACAATCATATGTGAATATGAGTACATCACTCTAATTGCAACATGTTTTATCACAGATATTTGGGAAAGAATTTCTGTAAAACATATTTTTGCACTGGGAATGAACAATTTTCAAAATGGGAAGCATTTCTTACAGAAGGCTCACTGGCTTTTGCCAGACAGATGCACTTTATACTGGTTTTTTTATTATTTTTAGCATATTTTTAAGCATAATGCATATTACTTTTAACAGAACACTATAGATAAATCTGTTGTGGCATATTGTCTCCAGTATTTGTAATACAGACCATGGAAACAGCTTGTACATGGACAATACTGTAGCAAAGAGGCAAAACTGTCTTCTTGTGAGGCATTGTTAAATATTGACAGTATAAAAGAACCCAGTTTTGAGCAGGTTGGACCATATTGGTTTTTGTAACAACACCTGTAATTTTCCCTATAGATTTTGTCCTAAGAGAAGATGGTGCAGTCATTATCCATCCCTTTATAAAGCTATAGCAATTTGACACTCAGTCCCTCAGGTGAAGGAGAAGGCGATCTGTGGTCTTTACTTAGGTATATCCATTTTTTGGGAAAGTACAGCTGACAATGATAGAAGGCTTCCCAATAGAGTACATAAATCAGGGACAGGAAAAACGCTCCAAAGCGCTCCCAACATTGAAAGCAATCCTCCTCAAACAACGAATACACTCTTGTGGTTGTGACCAATATCCTGTTTCCAAGCAGATGCTCTTTAAAAGGGATGGAACAACTAGAAGATTGCAAGAGGTTAGCTTAAAAAAAAAAAAAAGCGAAATTCAGAACTAGCTACAGTATTAGCATGGTCATAATGCAGGCCATCACCTGCATCAGTTGCATCCAGCAATGACAGATTAGGAGGCTCCATCCAAGATCCTAAAAATCCTCAAAAAAGACAACCAACTCTTCAAAGACATAAACCAATAATCACTCTTTTGAGTGTGAGTACTCACCGAGAAAGAGAACAAAAGACAAATCAAATCATAACGCAGGAAAAAAGACTGACTTAAGCAAAGAGCAACTATAAAAATTGAATCTAGATTCATGACCAGAACGGTCAAAGAAAAATGACTCAAGTAGCCATATAACTCCACAAAGACTTGGGCAAGTTTAGTGAACAATCTTCCATTAAGACAGAGCAAAGACAGGATAGGCAAAGAGGCTTCTGCCAGAAAACATAATGGCATTGTAGTATATGTAAACAGGGAAAGCATGCCCCAATACAGTGGATACAAACTGCGGAGAGAACGCTCTGAATGCTATGAGGAGAAGTGTACAAAAAAGGAAAACAAAGGAAGACAACCACAGAAACAAGCAGGGGTCCAAGGAGTGAAGACTTGCACATACGAGAGCTCAGTGCAGCACAAAAGAAACTACAAACCACAAAACACAAAAATGAGCGGAAGATGTCTGTAGAACTTGGTGTGCTAGCAGATCCAAGAAAAGGGTCAAAACTAAGGGTAAACTAGAACCACAGAATAATTAGGGTTGGAAAGGTCCTCTGGAGACCATCTAGTCCAGCCCCCCTGCCAAGGCAGGGTCACCTAGAGCAGGTTACCCAGGAACATGTCCAGGTGGGTTCTGAATGTCTCCAGAGACAGAGACTCCACAACCTCCCTGGGTAGCCTGTTCCAGTGCTCTGCCACCCTCAATGTAAAGAAGTTCTTCCTCATATTGAATGGAACTTCTTATGCTTTAGTTTGTGGCCATTGCTCCTTGTCCTGTTGCTGGGCACCACTGAAAAGGGTCTGGCACCATCCTCTTGGCACCTGCCCTTGAGATATTTATATGCAGTAATGAGATCCCCTCTCAGTTTTCTCTTCTCTAGACTAAAAAGGTCCAGCTCCCACAGTTTCTTCTCAAAAGCAGAGTACACAGAAAGAGAAAGACTGGGATCTCAGGTAGAGGAAAAAGAGAAAAAAAATCTCTGTTTTTATTATAATATATTACCCTAGCAAACTCAAATCCAAAAGAAATATTCTTCTCGTAGACAAGTGGCAAACTGAAGGTATAGCAGAAGGAACTAAATCTGTTCCATCAAGGCAGTCAGAAGGTTAGTAAATGACTGTTGTGTTTTGGGGGATTTTTATGGACAAGAATGCCTTTCAGACCTCTCACATGTGATCATAGATAAAACAGCTTGGTTATTATAGGAGCTGACTCCTAGAAAATCAATTCCATTACACAAATAAAACAACTAGCAATGGGAGCCACAAAGAGAGTGGAAAAGCAGATTGTATTGTCACAGAAGCCAACCGTTGGATGAGTAGCATGATACTTCCTTAGAAATCAGGCAAGCTATTTGCCAGAGACCCTTAATGCTTCAAACAAAGCACTAAAAAGAGCTCAACATCAAAGGTCCTCAAAAGGACACATATAAACTGAGTTGAAAACAGCAAAACATGTTGGCAGCCAGTGCCAACAATGGATATTAATAAATGACATTGAAGCTACTTCACCATATTTGGGATGTCAGTAGATTGATAGAAATGGAAAAGAATGACTTTTGAGATAAAAACTAAGGACAACTTCCAGTGTTACCAGAAAAATGTATAAGCAAGATTTCTAGGAAGTTGAATCATAGCAGATGATGTTCTGGCAGTACAGATGCAATAGCTAGGGGAACGTTGATGAAAATCGTGATAGAAATCCCCGCTGTCTTCCGTGAACCTTCAGGGATGCAGAACTGCAGTTGGAAGTGGTGACACTAAGCCACTGACCACATAATGTCTGTGACCTGGCCTTGGGAAGGCAGAATTAAGGAAACTCAAATCCACACTGAATGGATTCAGTTGGTTTACAGACTACTAGCACTCTTAAGCTAGCTACGCTTCTTTCCCCTAGAGCCTTTCAGTGAAAGTAAACGTTCATGGTTACTATTACACTAATGAGTTATATGGGTAATTTAATGTGTCACAACTATCCCATACCTCAGAGACTAATTACCTACCCCAGAACTTTGGAATCTGTACAGAAAAATGCGACAGAAAAGACACCTACAACAGAAGTGGCAATAGGTGTCTTCTGTGTTGAAGGTCACGCTGAAACAGGGTCTTGCAGGACCACATACATGTGAAAAGTACACGAGAAATACGTTCAGTTAGTCCAAGTATTGGAAACCTTCAAAGAGAAGGTGACCATGAACAATCAGCTTTTAAAAAACACATTACTGGAAGCTTTTGGAAAGTTTTATCACATGCTGTTGATATTGCAGAGCCGTAACTTATACAAAATGCACTTCAGGATACTGAGGTGTACCTAGCTGGCTTCTTTTCCAAAGGGATATTGTGACACGAGGCATGACAGATGATCAAAAACAATACTTCATCATCTTGAAAGAAACACAAACAACTGTGTGGCACAGAAAACACCAATTGAGGTAGTTATGAGGCAATTTCAAGACAGCAGTGAGAAAGAGTCTGAGAACAAGCTATCTAAAAGAAAAAATTACAAGTGTCCATACCAGTTGTTCTGTTGGGAGGATGAACAATGAGAGTGAGGCATGATCTTCCTCTGAAGACTGGTGAGATGGGATGAGTGGACTATGGTAACATCATAAGTAAAAGCAGCTATATCACAGGAAAGGTTTTCTCCAAGGTGTATTTGACCCAATCTGGATTAAAATCTGGGAAAGTAGAGATGCCATAACCAGTTGACCAAAATATCGTGTAGTCACTTCTAATACAGGTGGGAAAACTCAAAGGTAATAAAAATAAATTACTTTTCTAACAGGCCTGTCTAAATTGCAGAAGTGCAATCTTTCATTGCAGTCTTCCAGTGTGCTTCTAATAAAATCTGTTGCTCAGACTCCTAGGGACCAGAGACATGGACAACGTAATCACAGCACCTGTCCTGGACAACGCAAGGAAAACACAGAGGGCCTGCAATCTCATGGTGTGGTTTCACAGGGGGAAATAAAAAACTTCATTCGAATTACCTGTTTCTGTGAAGTCAGATGCATCGGATCACTACTAGCAGAAGGGCAGATAGGGAGGGGTTTTTTATGTCCAGTAGAAGGTTTTGGGGTTACCATAATTTGCCACTTCTGCAGCAAAATTTACTGAAGGCATTTGATGTTCATTGTGAAGACAATAGCAGAAAGA
The DNA here is from genome assembly GCF_003945725.1 of Corapipo altera. Lineage (NCBI taxonomy): Eukaryota > Metazoa > Chordata > Aves > Passeriformes > Pipridae > Corapipo > Corapipo altera. The sequence continues at coordinate 10,158,608 of NW_020884875.1, read as the reverse complement.
ATCACACAAGAAATTGTAGTCCAAAGATGGGGCTCCCATTCTTGTCTGTGGTGGATTCAGGGTTCTTTACCAAACAGCGAGGAAGCATTTTCAGCTGGGGCTTCCAATTGCAGGAGAACGTCTTTAACCAGAAACTTATTCCATGCTAAGATCCCTTGATTTAATCCCAAATTTGTTTCCTTTAATCCTCTGATTTTCTGTTCTTTTTGGGGGAAAATTAGGAGAGGAAACAATTATTTTTGCTAAGGATAGGCTGAAAAAATATCAATGGGAGCAGTGCCTATGAAGGAGTGTCAGGCCATATGATATTGCCCCAAGCACTCTCTCAGCCTGAACTACTGCAGCCTGGGGGACATCCTAACTTAGATGGGCCTCTGACTATTTGTTTTTCCCTGGGTATTTGTCCAGTGTCCCCTTAAGCCCCTGTTAACCTTCAGTAGTTACTGCTTTGTCACTCTCTTGTTTTATGCTTGTACGCTAAGCACTGTCAGCTTCCTTAAGGTTTTGCTTGATTTCTCTGTGTGGAGAGTTATAAACCAGCCTTTTCTGTAAAGAAAGTCCTTGAAGTGGCACAAGGCTCATGGTCTGCAGCTACATTAATATATAGGAAAGTCCTTGTTGAAGACAAGAAAAATAAAACATTTTAGATTTTTCATTTTATCAGATCATTATATCAGCACCATCACTTCTAATTTAGATCCTATACTCACTAAAGATAGTTTTAAATCTTTATATACTGAACAGAAATTTACATTCAACAGGATGTATAATTAAATGACATTAATATTTTCCTCATTAATTTCTTCAGTGCTCCTGGACATAAGTCTCAGACTGCATTTTTCTGAGATGGCCTGAATATTATCTAATGTGGAAGTATCTGTTTGTACTGACCACTACTTATTATCTGTAGGCATACAAAGCTCGTTCCTAAGTCTACCCATAGGAAGCTCTAATAGCTCTAGTGATAGCCAGAGTGGGTGTGGGCTGAGCAAGGCTGGCCGGCAGGGTGTGCTCTTCCCCATACTACCTCATCTGCCACCACCTGTGCCTCTTCTCCACGGGTAGGTTTTAGAATAGGGTTTGGACCAGAGGGAAGATGGGCCCAGCATGAAGCATTAAAAAGTTAAAAAGCCAGAACTTGACGAGGAACGTCAAAGTGATTGGGAGAGATTCAAAGCCTGGAGAGACTTATACAGAGCCTGAAGGAGCTAATAATTTACGGACTTTCATGTTATTTCCCAGTTTTGTATCATGTTCAATGTACCCCCACGTATATTCCTATGTTAATCCCTTTGGTTTGTATTGTTCAGGTCTTGTCTGGACTTGCCCTCACATTTTCCCATCAAAAATTGTTTACCACCTTGTCCACTCCTGCTTTCCCGTTCATCCCACACTGATTAGCCGATGGGTGCCGCAGTGCGGAGTGAGCTCCCATTGGTCCCCTTCCCCTAGATATTCCCAAGTTCCTCCCACCTTTCCCTCATTCCCCAATCCCATATTCTCCTGAGATGTCAATCTCATGCTCCACCTCGGTTACTAGACCTCCCCTTACCCTAACCCTATATAAGACCTTGTTCTCCTTCAATAAAGTGGGCATTGCACCCTGACCTTCTACCGTGTCAGAACCCTCTGTGCAGTGTTGCGTCCCTATTCCTTTCTCCTTTGGGCCGTGGCAAGAACTGGCTGCCATTGCAGACATGGGGCATTGAACTGAGTTTATGACAAAGAGATGTTAATAACTATACTGGGGTAAAGTTTTTTTCTCAACTTACGGGAATTTTTAGGCCTTTACAATTTTTCTCTATCTCATATCAAGGCAGAGAGTTGAAATACCAGAAGCCAAGCCAAATCCTCTTCCTCTCCTGCCTTCTGCATTATGTTTTTCAAAGGTCTTTCACTGTTATTTTTCGTTTTTCTTTTGTTTTTGGGAGGAAGTCATATGTCATCTATGATCTGCTATCCCCTTCCCACTGCCCTCCAAAAGGCACCCTCTTGGCAGTAAACACTCACATCTCTGACTGTGCCCTCTCACCACGTCCCTAAAAACATTATTGCTAAGCTGGTATAGGGGTACTCAACACTTTCCCTCTAACTGCTACTATAGTACCTAACCAGCATGATACAGCAAATGGTTAAATTTTTTACTTAAAAACCGCTTAAACAGGATGCTTCAAATGTAAAGAATCCTTTCCATACATTTCAGGGTAGGAGAGCCTTCCACTGAGTATATTGTTATAAACATTAATTTTGGATAAAACTCTGTTTTGATGGCTGCCTTTCTTCCAGGTAAAATGCAATGAAACTCCAGGACACACCTTTGTGAGAGAGAAGCAGTAGCTTAGCTTTTGCACCCTATGACACAACTGATTGTAGAGGGAACTGACCTCATTTTCCAGTGCTGATTACTCTAGCAGGTCTAAATGAGGTTTAGCATTTTTGAAGGTCAAACCTTGTTATCAGAGACACAAGCACAGATCCTGGATTTATCTTCAAATGTGTTTGTCCCCAGTGTTTCCCTATAAACACTTACAGGAAGAACCTTCACCAAGACGGCAGTGGAAACGGCTGAAATACTGTGGGTTTTTTTCAGACTATGGCTACGTTATGAAGGAATCTGTACTGCCATAAACTTCTCAGGGCACCTTTTGGATTTTTCTGGAGTCTGGTATGCCTTTCCTCTATTTATCTCCTTTGTTGACTTCCTTTGATTATTTTTTCCAGTTGATTTTCTTAAATTTAAATTAACTTTGTTGAATTCCTTAATGCTCTATCTCTTCACAAGAAAAAGGGATAAAACCATTACTTCTTGTTTTCATCACCAAAGTAGTTAGTACTGTCATGTCTGTAGTGGGCTTATACCTACTCTATTAAAGCAAGATGCAGCGTCTCTTCAAAGACACAGAGTAGATTTATTCAAAAGATATGTGTTAAGCATAACAGCTTCTGACATATGTTCTCTTTGCTAGTACTGCTAATGCTGGATGGTATATACACCTGAAAGAATACAAATATTTAACATCAGTGAGGAATGTCATACCATCCAGGCAGGGGTGTGCATCATTTAGTTGTGATCGAATGACATTCCCTTAATATGTTCCCTTCTTTTTCATTGCTCATTTGCATCTGAGGCAGATTGTAAGGGAACTCCCCCTTTTTCCTCAAAGAAAGTTGTCTTCCTCTTCAAGAATGCTTTCGTGCATTGCTACCTCTGCCATGTCTTTGTGCTGCTGTGACATCTACAAACCCTGGTCAAGGCAAGTGACACTCTGGTTCTTGGACCAGATAAGCGTATCAAATCCATGTGCCTTATTATGTCTCTGTTAATGACAGAATACAGCAGTCGAGTTAAGACTCCTAGGCTGCAACTTCTGTTGCCCCAGCAATGGCAGCAGTAAGAGTTAGCTAATATTATTATTGCAGGATCTGGCAGTCTTTTGTTGCACACTGGGAACCACAGTGCCAAGCAGCGAGCAAGCGCAGAGCAAAGGCACTTTCCCCTTTCAGGAACTGTAGCAGAGCAGAAAGAAGAGGGCTTGGACAGATGAAAGAGCGCTGGGAAGCAGTAGGAGGGTACTGGCAAAACAGACAGTATTCATAGTCAAAACAGCACATTGGCAGCCTGTCAGGTTGTCCATGGACAACTGCAAAAATGGCAAAACCAGCTGTACCTCCACAAATTGCCTTCTGATTCTTCCTCAGCCATCACTTGAGTACACAAAGATCAACCAGCAAGTAGAAACAGAACCAAAAGTCCATTCCTGTGGATGCTGTTGGGAACAACTGAGCAGGGCTGGTACTCAGGGATGTCCTGAGCAACCTGAAGCCCAGGAACCTTTTCACCATGAACCCCACTCAAGAAATATCCCAGAGAAAATAACCATCATCCTAAAAAGTCTTCTAGGCACCTGAGCTGGCAGCTATCAGGGATGGGCAATGCCCTAGAAAGTTTTGTCAGTGACACCAGGAATAGCAGAACAAATAAGGACTTTATTCATTGATGTTTGTTCTGTGAAATCTCACACTGATGAAACTTTTGGCAAATGCATAGATGAGTCAATCCACTTTTACGTCAGGTAAATAGCATTTATTTATTTATTTTCCATGCCTGCAAATTAGAAGAATGAATCTGCTTTCTTGTTTAGCCCTGTATGATAGGCCCAATCAGCTTATTCAGAAGCAAGAAGTGATTTTTTGCAAATCGACACGACTAAGTTTTTTGAACCATCTCTATTTCTGCAAGAAGTCCTAGAAGACTGAAACTGCAACATGAGATGGGCAAAAGGGATGACAACAAAATAAAAAAATACAGTAACTGGAGATACAATAAAAAAATCTGCTTAACACAAAACGACTTTGTGCAATGTTTCCGATACCTTGGCTTAGTGCTGTGGCTTAGCAGGCAGCATGGGAAAGCACTTAGCCTTGCATGCCTAGCTCTGGCACAGATCAGTCCTTCATATAAAGAAATCCCTGGAAGAAGTTCAAAGAGGAGTGATGGCAAAGACAAGGCAATGGGGTCCCTTTGCCAGACATGCTGTCCTGGCAGATACCAACAGGGACAAGAAGTGTGCATAGCACAGATAAATAGCATACTGTGTCACTTGCACTGCAGGGCAGGTGTAAAACAGCATGTTCCAGCCTTTTCCAGCTCCTCCATTGTCTTCAAGATCAATGAGGGAGTATCAGAATTCAACATGAGGGTGCTGCGCATCCCCTAGCAGTGATGCATTTCAAACACAAAAGGGAGCTCTGTTGTTTGTATACAGGGCTGCTGGGCTGACTGCAGCAGTGCATGCTCTCACCTACTAACTCAGTCTTCAGCAGATTTTTAATTTGTTTGCTCAGAACTATTTAACTGCCATTTTTAAATCTCACACTCACAAGATTTCAGCAATTGAAAATACTTTACACAATTTTCATCTCCCTGCTTCATTTCTATGTTGAAAGAACAGATACCTCATATCCATTACTGAACACTGGAGACAAGAATGGAATCAAAAAACCAGAAAAGCTAAACCTAAATAAAATATACTTAACACTATTTCTGTTATAGTCTTGCATAGCTCAGAAAGATCCAGTCAAAATTACCCTGTGATACCCAAATTATGCTCTCTAGTGTTTAGAAATCAGAAGTTAAGGAAGATCTTTGGCAATGTTTTGTTAGCAGATAAGCTGGTTAAATATTAACTTCTTTTTTTGCAATCCCTAATCAGAGGTTTCCATTCATACAGCTGCTCTGTACTCTGAACCTTGAGTTAATGTGTCTCTGTTTTACAGGAAAGCTTTGCTCATGTTGCTTTTGGGCTCTGCAGACTTCACAATGTGACCTCCTTCTGGCAACTTGGGAGGCAACCTAATGATGCCTTTGCTTAGGTCATGTTAGTTGGTGAGTTCATGTCAGGTCCAATGCTTAGCCTGTTAGGAATGGCTTGTGGATTCCAAATTAAGTGCATCATTCTGAAAATCGAATTTTACTGGTTGAGAGGAAGTATGATTTGGAAATTCACATTAAATAGACAAAAATATTTCCAAATCCCTGTATAGAAGTGAAGCAAGTCTGAATAAATTATTTTCCTGGAAAAGCAGAGCCAGCCAGCAGAGTATCTACAAGTTATCAAGAGTCTTCTTCCATGAAAAAATCGAATAGAAAATCTGACATTTTGGTGTTTCTAGATAGTATATCAATGTGGTCTCTTTTTTTCATTAAATAAGACAGAGACACTAGTTCAATGTTGTTATTTAAAAGTATTAAGTATTAATAAGGAAATACAGGTAAGGGGTACAGTAGCAGCAGAAGTGTTAGATTTGAACTATGAAGACAATTTTAATTTGGTATGTTAGAATGTTTGTGATTTTTCAGCAGTGTGGAACAGATGCAATTGAACTGGTTGTGGGACATATGTAGTGTTCAAGGGTCAGAGCAGCTCATGGTTGGCTCTCTGGTCTGTTGTGGAGTCCGGTCAGCATAATGGGTTGAGCAAAACTGCAGGATCTGAAGGAGAAGCAGCATCTAATAATATTGTCTGTCCATCCTGGCCTGCCTGAATTCTGGAAATGTTTTGTGGGCTGTGCTGGGCCACACAGTGGAGCCATGTTCCCTCTTCCTCTGCTAGATTCTGCAGCTCTGGGACTTGCTGAGCTGCAATGAGAACTTGGGGCAAGTCTTACTTTCAGTGTCTTGGATATCTGACCCTAGTGTTGAAGTGTGCCTCTGCAGACTTAGCCTGCCTCTTCTGTGTCCTGAGAACCTAGTTTTGTAATGTTTTTCCTCAACTCCTTTTAGACATTTAATTTTCCAGGCAAGAAATATAGCTGGTTCAAAATTCAGTGAACAATCCCTATCCTACACAACAATTCATCTCATACTTAAACTGTAACTTTAGCACTGACCTGAAGGGGATGTGAGCATATACGCAACTTGCTGTCCATGCTAAATTATTTTCCTGAGCAAGGACTGACAGAAGGATCAATCCTGAGCTGAACTGGGACCTTTTCAGATTTTATTTCTTAGAGCTCAACTGTTTTTTGATGTTGTTCAGCCTAAAAAAAAAAAAAAAGCAACAGCACAACAGCACTGCAAGAATTTATTTTAGAACATAAGAAAAAATGTATTTTTTATATTCTGCCATAACTCAGTAGCAATTGAAGGGATAAAGCTCACTAAAATAACTTATGTCCAGAAAGCAGAGATGAACATTTTCAACTCAAAAAGTGAATGATTTTTTGACTCACAAAACGTGAGAACTCAAGGGTGAGGCTGCCTTGTGTTCTAATTGGAGCCTTCATGCAAAAACTCCTGGATAAATTAACTCTCCTCACATGCAGTCTAAGGCAGTGAAGCCTCTGTAGAGGTCCTTGCAGTACTGCAAAGCAGTCTGGTGAACATAAGATTAGGAGTTACATTTATTCTTCCAGTTGTGCAGCTCCAAGCACACATTGACATTAGAAAAGCAAGGGACAGTAGCAGAGTACAGGGTCACATGCAGCCACACATTAAGAATGCAACACTACTGATTACATTAGCTTTGGATTTGAGTGCAGATAAAGATACCATTTTCTGATTGCATTACAGTTGTGGCCAGGACAAGCTCTCCAGCAGCTCTCAGCAACCACAATTCTAGCCTGAGGACATAAATTTTAGGCTCATGCAATGAGGAACAGTAACACAGAAGCTTCCCCTTTCTCTCCACATCCTTTGTGTATTCACCATACTGTTGAGGCACAGTGTTGCTTACAAGTATTGCTTACAAGCTGTTTGTAAGTGTGTGGACCCCTACTCCTGTTCCAGGCACAAATCCTGATAAAAAAATCTCAGTCCTTTGGATGTAGGAGGCAGCAGAGCCTTGATATGGAGCCCACCTCTGTCCTGCTGCCCTGCTCAGTTGCCTTTCCAGCCCTACATGCCACCCCTCCTTAGGCTTTTTCCAGAGGTACTGAAGTCATCCAATATCCCTCCTGTCCTGACCCTACTAAAAGCAGTTATCCCCTGAGCATTCTTCCCTTATGGACCTGTAGAAAGTCTACCTACAGCCTATTTCCCCTCACCTAGGTGGATTTGCTTATCTCTAGGATCTTTCTCATTTAAGAGACTCAGGAAGTAATTTCTTCCTAAGAAACTGTATACAGCTTGACTCATAAATCCCCTGTGACTCACTGCCCTCATGAGCACATTTCTTTTACCATTTTTGATGTCAGCTACAATCTACATTTTGTTTACGTGTGTCTCAGGATTTCCAACATATTGAAGCAAAACCTGATAACTTCTTAGGATAAAGCAGTATAATCTGATTTTTTTTTTAGTGTCTCAAGAATAGTAATCATACATTACTCTGCAGTAAAGCCATTATATAATGATGCATCTGTGGAAGAAAAATTCCCATGATTCTAATGGTAAAGGGATGACCCATTTTAGCTGCCTATCGGTTCCACATGAAGCAGAAGGGCATGGTCACATTGATCAAAACTACCTCTTCCAGGAAGGCTGGTGAGAAAAAGTAGCCCATGGATGGACCCTGGTTTGCTTGAATAACATTCAGTATGGATGGGCTACATCATTATGAATATATATATCTGTTTAGATTTACCTCTGTGGTCACTGAGAGATAGCAGAAGCATATAGTATCATGTGCAATTACAGACTTCGTCTTTCTCTGTGTGGGAGGAGGCAGCACAGCTTTCATTAAATATCTTTTTATCTCGCACTAAGAACCATATATAACTGATCAATAAACTGGAAAGCAAAATATCTTCTATTCAAATTAATAAAACTTGAACTGAAGTATAAGCACAAAGGGTCAGACTGTGATGTCCTTGTGGCCAGAGAATAGCACTAAATGCGGTGTGATGGAGGCAAACAGCAAAGACAAGGGAGCTAAGGGGTTAGACAGTGTCATTAAAGCATCAACGTGAGGCAAAATCACAAAAAACAGAATGAAAGAAGGACAAGGGAAGAGGAGAAATCTGATGAAGTATTGTCAGGGTTGTATGGAACTGGGTGGGTTTTCCTCTGCAGAAGTGTGTGAGAAATGTTTGGTGATATTCAGTGCCTTGATACACTGACCCCCGGCTCTCAGTGGATTTTCACGAAGTTTCCACATTTCAGATGAACACATCTGAAGCAATATATGTTGCTATGTATGTATGTTATATACAGTTATAGGGCATATGCTAGAGATATACCTAGCATAATACATATGCTAGAGAGCATATAATACATACTGTCTACTTTAGGGTGGCCAGAATAACCTATAGAAAAACAGCAGTGATGTTTTAGGACTTCCAGTCAGCTGAGTAAGCCATTAAAGGTAATGAATATATCACTGCTCTTGTAGCACATGGGGGAAGAATGCAGCTTCTCAAGATTGAAGTGGCTCTGCAACTCTTATTTTCATTGCCACTGTCCCAGTTTCTACCAGCTTATCTGATTTGTGCCTCTCTCAAGGCAACCATTGGTGATGATGTGAAGTGCAGCGCTGTGAGGTGTTGAGTTGGCTGTACTTACAGGGGATAGCAAGATTTTGGTTTGTTTGTTTCAGAGGGTATTTTTTTTTTTTTGCAATTTCCTTCTTTTGGTTTATAGGTATGATTTATATCTGGATTTACTTTTATGTAGGGGGCAATTATTCATTTCCTTTCTGCATGAAAATTTTAACTACTCATTTGTGGCTGCTTTCCCCTTCAGGTTTGCTGTTTCATATTCAATAAGTCCTAACAATTATAGTTAAAACTGTCCATTGCTGCTCAGCAGTTAGAACACTATGGACACTAGAAACAGATGCAAGATTCAGTGCTGGTGGTGGAAGGGAGTTGAACAAACAATGCCAACAATCCCCTACTTGCTGCTGTGTGGGACAAATACACACAAGGACAGGCAGGATTGTCTCTGAAGTTGCATCTCACCCTCAATCTGTGTCTTCCTGTGTAGAAGGCCTTAGGGTGATTATTTGCAGAATTTGATGAGCCTTCATTTGTTTGAGGAACTATTCTCTTTAACCAAGAGAATATGTTAAGACAGGCGCCCAGTAAAAAACAGTAAATGCTGCTAATCTGCCCTGTGCTTATTTTACACCAAACTGAGTACCTTATTTTATATGTCAAAGTTGGACATCCTCCCAGATCATATGCACATCCAACAACTGCCAGTATTGCCCCTGAAAGTGACTGATTCATTGAGACTTCTTTGGAAATCTAGTCTCACAAGCTTTGTGCTTTGCCACAAAGCATAAACTCCAATTTATCTACATGACTACGCACAACTGCAAGTATAATTGCCTCTGACAAAAATAACCTCCTAGCACCCAACCCCAGTTTTTAACTCTATAGCCATTTCTGAAGTGTGAGCCATATGTACTTATAGTTCTGTCGACAAAAGATGGGGTTTGGAGGTCAGTGTGTTCTTCTGTGTAAACAGTGTACACAACCCAAAAGAGCTGAACACTTTACCCTTTCCTAAGACAAAGTCCCCAAGTGAAAAGAGCAAGCAAAAGACATAAAAAGACAGATCTGGGACATTCAACTGAGATTGAATTTGCCTCTCATAATTCCATAAGCATGCCCTGTTCTCATAAGCCTATGGAAAGAATTTATGGACACCAAAGGTTTGGGGTGATAGACTTGGTGACCTGAAAAATGTGGTTAGTGGTAAGGTATTTGCATTGTACAAAATGAATCTTCACATTCATGCAATGCATCTCTCTATTCTGCTTCTTACAATGCCTTTCACAAAACTTGCATTTGCAGAATCTCTCAGCAAGAACAGGAATGCTCTTATTTCCACAGATGAGGAAATTGCATCACAGAGAAGTCAAATGATTTTCCTTCAGTCACACGAAGTCAGAAACAAACTACAGGAGAACCTGATTCATTTCCCTGTCTAGAACACTCAGATGACAGTTGCTAGGGATGAAGAATAGGAAGATCATAACACCACTGTTTCTGATGTTTGTAACCATTGTTAACAAAATGTGAACCATCATTATGAAATGATTTTGCCAGTCTCAGTCCTTCTTGGTGCTGGCAGCAGCACTGCAATCCTCTGTGCCTTTCTGAAACCATGCAATTTTTGTCCCTCTTCTTACTCTCTAAGGACTTATGCCACAGGGTCTGTGGATGTATTTCCTATTTTTGATAAATCTTTTTGTGAGTGATCTTAAAGGATAATGAATGTGATCAAATCTAACTCCCTGTATATGTGCTTCCAGAACCTTTCACAAGTCAAAATGACTGAATGCTAACTCCTGACAAAGACCAAGATTTGACTAACCAAGTTCTTAGAGAAACTTAGAAGGAGACTACACAGATTGTCATCTTTCTTTCCCAGAGTGCTCAATTTGAGTCAGATTTAAAACAAAGAAAGTGGGAGGAAGTACAGAAAAGAGTCCCAAACCCATGATCTAAATAAGGAAATAAAGTGAAATGAGTAGAGGAAAGAGTTTTTAATACTGCAGGGATCCAGTTCTTTAAGTAAAAAGAAGTTTAATTGATTTTAAAATATTTAAACTAGGAAATCTACTGTAGGAAATATTTCAGATAAATCATTGCACTAAAAAAAAAAAGTATTACCAGAAATGTGCATGAAAGAAAGCTAGAATGATTCAAACCCCGGATGGTGATGCATTCATAATAGACTCTCTGTTATTTTCTGGGCCAATACTTCCTATAATTTTCTGGATCCAGTGTTTTTCTAATTCTGTTGGCAACTGTGCTGTAAGCATAAGGAGTAGGCATGCTGGGTGAGTGGGCTATGAAAGTGACAGAGGCAGACTGGTGTTCAGAGAGGTATCAGCACATGAAATAGCCCCAGCAACCAGAGCACTTTCCAGAGGAAAGCATCACCTCCCAGACAGAGAAGAGACAGGGGAGAACATTGCAGGGACACCAGTGTTTTCCTTGGATGAGCTGACCAGAACTGTGCTAAGTTCTGCACATCCAGGTGTTGATAGATACCAAATTTTCACAGCAAAGAAAGATGGGTTTGGGCCTTACAAGCTCAACTCCTGTCTTTCATTCGGACATTAGGAGTTCTCTTTCTTACTCATTCTTGTTTTTCTTCCTCTACCTTATGATTTCAGAGAGAGAGAGAGCAGTGCCATTTAGGGTTCAGAAACTCCAGTTTTTGAAACTCATAACAACTCCCCATTACTTCTAAGAGAACAAAATTAGGCCACTTATCTTGTACTCAATGGGAGTAGATTATAGAGCCAGAAGACAGTTTGGGGAGCTGCAAGAAACCCTTTTTGGCTCTATGCACTTAACATTGATTGACTGCTTCCCAGATTCTGTAGAAATAGTTCTGCACGTTCAGAACAGAAATGGTCATGGTTTGAGAGGAAGATGAGAGGATCACTCTTTCCACCAAGGAGGGGATGTTCATTTCCAGAGTGCATAAGCTCCCCAGAGAACAGAGTCACCCTTCAGAAGAGCCACAGTGAGGGTCAGCAAGTCTAGTTTGGATATGACAGTTTGTATTCTGAGGATCCTGGCTCTTTCATTTCCAGGACATGTTCTCTTCTCATCTTCATGTTTTGCTTTCTTTTCTCATTGAGAGGTGTAGGAAGAAAAATATCTGGACATGGTTTGACTGTAAATAATGTAATTTTTTCATACATGCACACCAGAAAAAGAAACTTACTTGGAGTCCCAAGCCAGTAAAAGGAACACAATGCTATATCTTTGTGCCTTGGAACATTTGGTGGAAAATCATTCCAAGAAAGTGTAACTTTCCTGGAGGAAGTATTTTCTTCCCTCTCTCAACTTCCTTTAAGTTCTATTCTTTAGACTGTAAGCAAAAAGGCTTTCAAAGAAGTGCAAAATAAATCATGAAATCATAGGATGGTTTGAGTCAGAAGAGATCTTAAGGACCATTTAATTCCAAATCCCCTGCCATGGTTAGGAATACCACCCACTAGACCAGGTTAAATGAGAAATAACTCATTAGACAAATGGAATGCCATTTGTATTGTAGTCTCTGAATGCAGGAGCCTTCTTTGCTTGCTAAAATTCTCTCCTGGTTTCAGCTACTTTGAGGTATATGCAGAATGATTTAGTCATCTACATTTCCATGAACTTTTTTTTTTACCACCCTGTGGCACATCTGCTGCATGGTGAGACTCTGAAGAGCAGTTGGCACAAGTGGAATGAGTCTCTTGTATGCTGCCCTGGGATTGTTTCTGTTTGCCTGCTTCCAGATGTGGGGTGTTAAATGCATTTTGGGGTTGCCATTAGACGTTACAAACTCAAAACTCACAGCTCTCCAGATGAACCTAACGCTCATCTAACACTCAGTGTTTAGCTCAGGCAAACAGCCTGAACAGTCTGAACCAGACACTTTGCTGAATTATCATCTATCCTGATGCTGCAGGAGCAAACTTCTTTGGCACAGAGGCTGTTGTGAGGTTGGTTGCTCTTCTGCAGTGTTTGTACTCAGGTATTTTTTATTACTTCCCTTTGGTGTTTGCTCAAAGTTCACCCTCTTCCTGTTATTTTGGTTTTAATCAGAATTGATCTCTTTCAAAAGTTTCTTCTCCCACCCCTTGAATACCTTCTGAATGGAAATGCATATCAAATCCCATTAGCAAGAACAGGTCTTGTTTAACAAACTATAGGTAGATGCTAACTTCTGTTTCTGAATATGTTACAGTACAATGACTTAGTCTCAGAGGTTTTCCAGTGGTCAAAAGATTTAAAAGAAAATATTTCTCTAGTTACTTCATAATCCTATTACTCAGAAGTACTTTGGAACCAAGCATAATTTATAGGATCAATCAGTTCTGAAAAGTTTTCCCTGGAGATGCCAAGCTCTGGTTTTGAAGAACCACCTTCCTCACGGCAGTGCTAACAAACTCTATCAGTAATGCTGTTCATAGGTATTTTTCATTAGCTGTGAAAGGAATTCATTTGACTACACATGATAACTGATTTCTTTCAGCACTTCTCTGATATTGGCCTCTGTTAATGTGCTGAAATCTGGAAGAAGGGGAAACATATCCTTTCATGTGCCTTTGGTGTTGCTTCCCACATGGAAAGGCCTTCTGCAGTGCCAAGTATAACTGACACACGTGTCTACCAGTCTCTGACATTGTATAAAGCTGATTTCTGGAGAGAATGGGAAGCGCTCAGGGCTGACAAGCAGATGCAGAGCTGGGGACAGTGGATTTGCATAAGAATTTGGCAGCACTGAAACGACTGCCTTTGACACATCCATTTTAGAGGATCTGGGGAACATTTTGTTTATATCTGAATCTGATAATCTTTTCCATGTCTTCTGTTTTATTTTGCTTTTTCATGTTTAAAACTCTTTTCTTCTGCAGGAATGGCTAGGGGACAGCTTACACTCCAGTGATAGCAGTCACTGTTGGTATTTAGCTATAATCAGCTTTTAGGTGCTCAAAGGAAGGGGCAACATTCCCACAATGTACACTTCATCTGTGAAGCAATGAAGGGATTTGTGGTAGACTGAAGTTGGAAGAAGTTAACAGACAGAGAAGTATTACTCTGTTGAGTTCTAAGGTACAGTGGGAATAGTGCTATATCATACATCTCTTCATTCATACATTCTCCATGTGGTATAAAGTGCCCTAAATGTCTCTGTGTTTCTCTTCTTATTGGAAAGTATGTAAAGAAAAACAGCAAGTCATTAAAAGAGGCCTTGTGCACTCAATAAATAACAAAAAAAAAAAGGGGGAAAAAAAAGGAAAAATCTAACACACTAGAAATGTTTTGCAATAAACCTAATTAATTCTTTAGTGTCATGCATTAATGTGTGAGGTTCTCAGCTTATCTGCTGTTAGGAGATTTTATGCTGCCTGACTCAACATTATGAATGCCAATCCTTTCCCACTACTCAGAGGAAGGTAGGTTACCTTCTTGTTCAAGTAGGTACACACAACAAACTTTTTGGTTTGGCTGGATACAGAGGTGCTTCAGTCTTCCTATTCTTAACTGAAAAGAGTTATACACAAACTCTGAGAGTTTAATGAAAAAATAAAGGATGGGGGGACAGACACACTTTGTAAATGAGATTTTCATTTTACCCAAAAGAATACAAGTCTTGAGAGCATCCAAACAGAAAATCTGTACAAGCACACTGATTACCACCAATGAGTTCGTGTTTTTGTAAACACAGTCTTTAATATACCCTTCACTATAGAGTAGCTTCATGTGAATCTCCCTCATTCTACTTTCCTGTGCTTTTGTAGCAGAGGCTCTAGTTATCTGTGCTAATACAGTAATTCATAGTTTGTGTCTCTTGGGCCTAAAGCCACAGGCACTAAAGCCACCAAAACACAATTCCTCCCTTCTGCTTGGCCCAAATACATTGCTTTCCCAAATCATCAGAAAGACTAGCTCAGTCTTCTTTCAGGAGTCTGGTCTTTGGATTGTTCATCCTGTATCCTCTTTCCCTGCTGCAGCACTTTGCTTCCTGCAATGCAGGTGAGTTAAAGACGATCTATCTCAGTGAGCCAGTGTAACCAGTACCGGATACCTTCCTCAATAAACAGTAACTGCCAATAAGGTGATGCACCTCTTGACTTGTGAAAGATTCAGTCCTTCAATGTCATACATTTTAGACAGAAGATGTTTTTTAAAATTAAGTAACTAAAGTGTAATAATTTCATAATGAAATTTCATTCAGAAATATTGATATCCTTAGGAGACTTGTGGCTCTTAACCAGGTACATGACAGCAAGAAAACCCAAATAACACCTTTGATAGCAAAGAGGGTGACTGATCACAGAATTCAGTGGAAAGGTGAAGCAGCCTGAGCGTTATCAGGCAGAGAAATTAAAGTGTGAAATATTCATAACTGATAAGGAGTTGGCGATCAGAGATTTGCCCTGTTCCTCCAGCACCTCACTACTCTTTAGAGGAGTAATGGTTTGAACAGGAGCTCCCAAGAAGAAAGAAATTAATGTGCAAAACTTATCTCTGAAGGAATGTAGGTAGCTTAGACAGAGGGGTGAGGATTTAGCATACAATGGGAAGAGGGAAAGATGCCCCTTCCACACTGGGTTTAGTTGAGACAGTGCTCTGCCTGAGCTGGGCTGGGTGTGCAATGCAGTAATACAGGTGAAAGAGCTAGTGAAGAAGTGGTCTGTAGACTGCTGTAGTAAAAGGCTTTAGAAGAGCAACTTGAAATGAATACGTAAGCAGGACAGGCAGTTTCTGGAAGGAAACCACAAATACAGAAGGAGCACTGGAGAAAGAAATGGAAAAGGCATGTCTCCATCAGCACTGGAATAGCAAATGATCAGCAAGTGGAGAGGAACTATGCAATGAGCTCTGAATAAAGACCATGTTTGGCTTTGTCACCAGCATCTGTGTGTGATGACAGCCAAGTCATTTCACTTTTCCTGTGTTTTTTTCTCCCTCCCGCTATGGAAAAGTCTCTTGCTCAAGGTTGCTTGTTTTCTAGTTCTGGTCAAGACAGCATTAATTTTTTGCAGTAGCTGGGAGGGTTGGTGGCCAGGACCCAAAGGTTATTCTATATTACTACATGTCATTATTAGGACAAGGGAAAGGGAGAAGATGTTCCTTCCAGGCAAAAAAGCGCAGCGGAGGGAGCCATCTGCTATTGTCTATTATTGGTGACATTTGTAAACAGTTTCTTTTCTTATACTCTTTATTATTAATATTGTTGCTGTTACTGTTTGTTTCCTTATCTCATTGCTGTTTCCAGTAAATTGTTCTTATCTCAACCTGTGATTTTTTGTGCCTCCAATTTGACAGGGGGAGGGGAGCAGCATGTGGTTTGTAGAGTCTCGAGGGGGCACTGAATTGGGGAGTACCATTTCTAAACCACAACAATATGGTTCCAGCATGAGAGGGCCTTAGGTTTCCTGGGGCCTTCAGGCACCATGGCAACAAAATATTACCTAACTGTAACTGAAAGTGTAGGAAGGAGGCCAGGTCCAAGCACAGATCCAGAAAATGAAAGTAGTAGTTCGGAAGTAAAGTACAAAATGTCCACAACCTTTTCTAGGCAGGAGGAGTGCTCACTGGCTCTGAAATCTCTGGATCTCCTTCTTTCACCCATCCTTTCCCTCTTGTCATTCCTCTTCTATTGTGCCTTCATTTTATAGCGATCTGCAGACATTTAGCAGCTAAAATCTACATATGTCATTCTCAACTATAGCTTGAACATTGCTGCAAAATGCCTTTCTAGCCCTGTTTCCATGGAAATGGAAGCTAGCAGAATGACAATAAAATAGGAGAAAATCATCAAGAGAGCAGTTGAATACCTTTATCTGCTGCTTAGTAATAGTAAGAAGGCAAATGCTTTCTATCTAGAGTGATTTCCAATGGTGCATCTCAAAACGCTTTCCAAATGTAACTGCAGTTAGCCTCAAAACATCCCTGAGGTAAACAGTACACCCATTTCCTAATGGAAAAATGGACTTTTTAGGCTCCCTTCCCAGGTAGGTGTAGAGTCCTTGTTTCAGGCTGGGCCTTTCAGACACTGCATAACAGTGTCATATAGCATGTGACATGACTATGTTAATATGCTCAGGAATAGACCCCAGGACTATCTGCCTCATCAAATCACTTTTCCCCAAGAACAATCTTCTTTCTAAGTTGTGAAAGGAAATAAAATGGCCTTTCCTGGCGTCCTGGGAATAAAAATTCAAATTAATTACCATAAAAAATAACAACAAATAAATACCTGACTTTTATTCCCACCTCCATTCTTAGTAAAAAAAAATAGACCAGGGAATAGCAAAGCCTTTCAAGCACTTTTAAAACAATTGCTTATTGCCTGACCTTTTTTCTCCCATTTCCATGGAAACAGAGCAGAAAAAATGCAATAGAATGGGACAGAGGACAGTTATGCCAAGTGCATATAATCATTCTCACTAATAGTTCTCATTTCAATTTCATGTTAGGTGCATATTAAGGAAGGGGAAACCTAAAATCTGGTAGTTATCTAGAGGTGGATCTGCTTTTTCTAATCATTCATACAACAGTAAACTTTATTGCATTGATGTGAGAGTGACTGAGCACTGGAACAAGCTTCTCAGAGAGGCTGTGGAGTCTCCTTCCCTGGAGATATTCAAAGTTGCCTGGACACAATCCTGAGTAAAGTGTTCTAGGTGATCCCACTCGGGCAGGAAGGTGGGCCTAGGTGACTTCCAGCAGTTCCTTCCAACTTGAATTCTGTGATTCTCTGATTGATAAGTCTCTTCAGCTTGATTGCACCAAACTTTGCCTTGTAATCCTATAGAACAAATATGTTAGAATAGGTACAAATGAACACCATATCCTTAAAACAAGCCTTAGACACATCAAAAATAAATCTGTCTAATTATCTGTGTATATGCATATAGAGTGTAGTGGGCTTCTGATCCTCGATAACCCTGGATCCAAAACCCTAATGGTTGACCTCTGGTTTTTCCTGATGTTCTTTGTCAGAGGCTCCAGGCGAGACCAGCTCCCCAGTTGTAGTGTAGGGAATATTTTGCACAGTTGGTCCTACCCAAACAGACCCAAGAGCTACTGCATGGGCTACCTCCTGTTTAACCTGCTCAAAGGCCTGTTGTTGCTCAAGGCCCCACTCAAAATGGTTCTTCTTCCAGGTCACTCGATAGAAGGCCCTCAGAAGCCTACTGTAACCTGCAATGTGTATCCTCCAGAAACCCACAAGACCTAGGACAGCTTTTGTTTCCTTCTTGTTAGCTGGTGGAGACATAGTTGGTATTTTGTTTGCCACAGCCACGGGCACATAATGGTGTCCATCCTACCATTTTATTCCCAAGAACTGGATCTCCTGTGCAGGTCCTTTTATTTTATTTTATGGTAAAATCAGCTTTCAGAAGAATTTGGATTATTTTCTTCCCTTTCTCAAAACTTCTTCTGCTGTCTTGCCCCACACAATGATATCATCCACATATTGTAGGTATTCTGGAGCTGCTCACTATTCCAATGCAGTATGGATCAGTCCATGACAGATGATCGGGCTGTGTTTCCACCCCTGGGGTTGATTTCAGGTATCTGGACACCACTCCAAGTGAAGGAAAACTCTGACCTGCACTCTGTTGCCAGAGGGATTAAGGAAAATGCATTGGCAATATCAATTGTGGCACCACTTGGCTGCTTTTGACTCCAGTTCATATTGACATTCCAGCATGTCCAGTACAGCGGCATTCAGAGACGGCACGGCTTCATTCAGGCCACAGTAGTCCATTGTCAGCCACTGTGCTCCATTAGACTTTCACACTAGCCATATGGGGCTGTTGAAGGGTGAACAGGTCTTGCTGAGAACTCCTTGCTTCTTCAGTTGATGAATTAGTTCACAGATGGGAGTTGCAGAGTCTCGGTTGGTGAGATATTGCTGTCAGTGCACTGTTCTGGTGCCAGTTGGCCCTTGTTGGTCTTCAACTTGCAGCAATCCCATGATGAAAGGATCTTCTGAGAGGTCAGGCAGGGTAGGTAATTGTTTGATCTTCTCTGTATTTACACTAGCTACACCAGAAGTCCCCTGACATCCCTTTGGATATCGAGGTCATGTTGCTGAGAACAAAGCTGCGTTAGGCAGGGCATGTCTCCAGGATGGAGGACTACTACCTCCCTAAGATTGTGCTTTACGGCAAACTTGCCACTCGCTGCTGCGAGAAAGGAGCCCCGAAGAGGAGATACAAGGACTCCCTGAAACAATATCTCAGCTTTGGCCATATTGATCTACTCTGACCTCCAGCTGGAAGACATGAAGACACACTATTCATAACACTGCTACTTCTTTTGAGAACACACACAGATTCATTCTTTAGGAGAAAAGACAACACAGAAAGAACCGTGTCTTGCCAATACTGCCTAAGGAGACTTTCCGCTGCGCCTTTTGCAACTGGACTTGTCTATCTCACATTGGCGTTTCAGCCATCAGTATGCTTGTAGCAAGTGTGGATAAAATCCTTCTGAAATCTTCATTCGCGAAGCCTAGCCATGATGACCCCTTTGGATATTTGAAGTACCCCCTCCTGAGGTAGTTAATGTCAAGGATACAAGGGACCTTTGGGCCAGTCACAATGGGTGCTTTTTCTACTTGTCCCCTGTTAAACTCACTTCAGCCTCTAATACAGACAACTCCTGGCATCCCCCTGTCACTCCTGAGATCCAGATGGGTTCTGCACTCCTGTGTCTTGCTGGTAACAGTATGCACTGTGCACCAGTACCTACTAAAGCTCTATACCTCTGTGGATTTAATGGTCTGGTACACTTGCCTTCAATGAAAATTCATGTATGCATCAACACATCCATGGGAGGCAGCAGGCTTTGGATTTAGGTTCCCGGAGTGGAAGGCTCCCAGCTTTCTCCTTTCTTTGACAGAGAGATGAAGACAAAATGGAAACTTTTTTATTTTGTGTCACTAACAGAAGTAATGACAAAAAATTCCAGAGCAATCTGTAATACACAGGTGTAATATTTTACAGATCAAGCTGACATTAGGAAAATGGAAGGAAAACACTTCCAGAACCTTTTGCTATCATTCTAGCATTGAGGTGGTCCTGTATGTGCATGAGGGACATGTCTTCATGGTTTGACTGTTGCAAAGGTCTGTCTGGGCTCAGTTTGTCTATGGGTATCATTTTGCAAGTTAAATCAGTCAGGAATTTCCCAATGACATGCTTCTAATTGAGATATATGCTCCAGAAAAACCTCCAATCTTATACAGGAGGAGGGGAATGCAGGCTATCAGGGTTTAACGCAACTGAAAAGAGCTCACTGTCAGGAAAGACTCTTTGAGCAAGAAGCCTGTGTGACCTTAAACAAAAATTTCGTAAGATGCCTTAATTCTTTGTTACAATTGCTTCAGAGCAACTTCAGACTCTTTTCTGTCTTATGGATCATTCAGTCAGAAAACAGAGAAAAAATGCCCTGAGGCCAGTAACCTCTGAAGGCTGAAGCAGGTCACAGAGTACAATCACTCTTCCAACACAGTCATTAGGAAAATGGAAACAAAGAGTAAATGAGAGGGAATCATGGGCTGCTTATGGATATTCTGGAAGCAGACAAATAGGCTGACTTAATTGGATAAGTTATTAACCATGAATTATTCTTTCCACCTGGATGATTAAAAAGTCTGTTTATTCTTGTAGCCATTTTGTATTTCTTCACGGATCTCATAGGTAAATGCAGAACTGGTTACTTAAGTAAGGAATTTTGATAAAGGAACTAGGTAAACGAGTCACCTTGATTACAGTGGCTTCCTGCCCAAGGGCATTTGCCACAGATTACATTGCACAAAGAAATAATTCAGATGTGACTCTGAAACAACCACATGACTAGCTCTGAAACTTTATTAGAAACCTTGGTAAGTATTTACATGTACAATTAGAAGTCTGTATCTCATTTTGGCCCAAATAGAGTCAGTTTAATTCTCCTTGAACTTTACTTCAAAAAAGCTGAGTTTAGATCAAGTAAAACAGATGTATCTTCATCCATAAAGCTAAGATGTTTTGGCAAGACTGATCTAAACTGTAGAGAGCTGTTAAGTGACGATGTCCTTTCAGTCCAGCAAAGGAAAGCAGGAACTGACTTACTCACTGGCTAATTTATTTATCTTCAGCTATTGCACAGAGAGAGAATTGTTGTCCTGGGAGAACCCTACCTTTCTGATGTTAGGAAACAGTTAGAGAAAGGTTGGTCAAAAAAAAAAAAAATGTGCAGCATTAAAATTCAGCTCCTCTTTGAACTGTTTAGGGAAGTTCTGCTTTCTGCCCCATCTAACTTTTCAGTAAAGTGAGATCACAGCAAATCAGACACTTTTTTTGCCTGTAAGCTGAGTCACCCAGAGCAGTCTACTTCTTCTGAGAGAGAGTCTTTGCTTCTGAGAGAGGGAGAATAAAGCTCTACTCTTTGCCTGATTGCCATGGTCATCTGTCCCCATCCTGCTAGACCTACCTGTGCCTCTGTGAGGGCACAACTCACTCACTTTCTGAAGAGAAACATCTCTTCAGATCCAGGTTGTGCCTAAGGGTCTCCACGTGGTCTTTTTAGCTTGCATAGCCCATGTTAGTCCTCCTTCCATTATCACAACTCTCCTCTGCATGGGTTTCGTTTTTTTGCTGTAGCCCACATTGAATGCAGAATTGACAGTGTAAGTCCCACCACCAATAGTGCCTGGATTTTTTTTTGCTTACCAAAATACTTCGGGTCTGGTACCAGAAATTCTTCATGTAGGAGAGATGAAGATAAGTGACTGATTATAGCTACTGTGCTTTCCACTCCTTGCTCTGTGCCTATATTTCTGTTAAACACTTCTTGTTTCATAGCAGTTCTTTCCTGGTCACTTGTCCCTCAGCTGCCTTAGGAGGAAGGCGCAGGGAGGAAGGTTGATGTTCTCGTTTAGGAGTTTCTTTCCCCTTACTCTTAGTTAATGCACAGATGCAAGGCTTACTTTCAGAACTAGACGGTGGTGCCTCTGCTCTGTTTCAGGGGAATGTGAGCTGTGCCCAGCTCAGGGCTAGTCCTGTGGGGAAGGGATGTCCTGAAGTGGGTCCTGTGCCACAGAATGAGGCTGCTCTTGGCCCACTAAGTCATTCTACACTTGTGCCTTACACATATTTTTGGGAACGAGGGGCAAGTCTCTTTCTTAAAAGATTCTCAAAGTTCTGACTTTCTTGCAGTGACCTGGAATTAATACACCAAAACGGCAAAGAAGGCATACAGTGAAGTGAGATCTGGTAAAGCTGAAGGTATTTTTCTTGACTTTCTTTTGGAAGTCCTGTGGCTTGTTTACTGGAAATCCTTTGGGTATGTTGAAGAGGGAGCTGACCACTTCCAGAGACCTGGCCTCTTTGTTCCAAAGAGCAGTTTAGTTCTAGTTCCTTCATAGTGCTGTGCCTCCAGATTGAAGTGGTGCGGTGTTGAGTGGCACTGTTGGGAAGTGGCACCAGGGGTGCCCCAGGTATGCCACACTCAGAGATCACAGCTATCAGATACTATGATGAATATGGGTGTGGGGCCATCCATCTACTTGGAAACCTAAAGCTGTAGTTTTTGTCTTTCCTGCTTATGAGTTTGGGAATGTAACCTTGGAAATGCACTTCAATTTTGCAAATATTACCTTTTGCTTTCAAATGTTCTTCAGGAATCTTATCAGCAACACTGAACATTTTTTGCATTGAGCTAAATTCCAAAATAGCAATTTAGTTGGGTTGTGACTCAGAAGATCTGGCTTCTGTTCAATGCTCTGCTACCAAGATCATCCGCAAATGTAAGCAGACCCTTTCTTCTGACTGTACTGCAGTTGGGTAAACTAACAGCAAAGTAGGGGGATTTAATCAGCTAATATTTTTCTTGTCCAGATGCAGAAATTATCATGGCCCCGTAACATGTCGTAATGTAGTGAATGAAAAACACAAATAAGGTCTGCAAAGCTTCAGCATAGCACCTGAGAGCAGAGAAAAGGAAGAAACAACATTCCAGAAAATTCCATCCAGTTCTGCAGCTGCCTGGAGCCTCTTGAAATGTTTGAGCATTTATCAGGTTAGGCTGATATTTCAGTTCATTTATAAAAAAAGGAAATATGTGTGTATGTATTTATAAATATAGTTGTACAGTTATGTAGTTATAATTATACATGTAGGTTACAGTTTAAAGATAGTTTAAAGTTCAGTAGTTTAAATGCATATATATAACTCTCCACATGCATAACTGGAGAATCATACACACTCTTAGATGTATATATATTTTTTTCTGTTTTAAAAAAAGAGTGAAGACCACTCCTGTATAACAAGAGGCTCTGCTTAAAAAAAGAGTGAAGACCACTCCTATATAACAAGAGGCTCTGCTAAAAAAAAAGAAAACCAAATCCAAAATCAACTCAAGCCTAACTCTCTGCTTTTCTAAATGTGGTAGAAATCAACAAATATATTCCAAATATACTGGAGAGACAGCAGGCCAATGACATAGTCTTCATTGCCCTAGAAAATCAGGCCAAAAATCAAGCAGGGCATTTCGAAGCTTTCTGTAGTGCTCATACTCTACCACTTGAATAAACAGAAATAATTATTTTAAAATGTTCTTACAGAAAAATAGTTTTATCATTCTCTTCCCCTTTTTACGCTCTAATTTCTCTAGCTTCTTTAATGCGGTTTTCAGGCTTGCCTCCAATTTTCTAACCCTTTACTATCTGCTGTTGAAAACAGCTCATAAAAGATCCAGTCAAAAGTTGGTATAGCCTCAGATTCAGGTTACTGACATGTTGG
Source organism: Corapipo altera (assembly GCF_003945725.1). NCBI lineage: Eukaryota > Metazoa > Chordata > Aves > Passeriformes > Pipridae > Corapipo > Corapipo altera. Next base: position 10,134,906 of record NW_020884875.1, on the reverse strand, counting down.
ATCAGCTCCTCTAGCCTTATCTTGGTCTGCAGTAATTTTGAAATTAAGATTGTCCACCTGGCTGATCTGTTACTACACTCATCCTTTGAGCTGACTATGTCTAGCTTCTTAGCTGACTTTACCTCTTTCCACATTTTAATGGATGTCTCCGCCCTGAGTTCCTCAGCAATTTTGTGTCTATATGTGTGTCCTCAGTCCCTGAGCCGTTGTTGCATCCAAGTTATTGGCCTGTAGTTTGGCCCCAAAACTGACACCTCAGTTTTGGAAAGACTGCCTGATGCAGGACTCAACTTTAAATGAACAACACATCTGTTGTCTTTCAGCCAGTACCTACAGGTTCCCATTTCTTGTGACTTCTCAACCACAGGAAAAAAGGTTCTCTTGAAACCTCACCCTGACATGAGTTCCCTTCCTTTCCTCTCTCAGCTTCACATCTGTGACCCTCATTATCAAACACGGTTTAATCTTCTAGGGTGTCTTGAGCAGCAGCCATATTTCCAGGAATAGGGGAAGTCCTCGCAGCTTTCTGATGTGACCATTCATTAAACCCCATGTGCTGTCACTGCTTATATTTTGGTGGTTGCTTACATGCTGTGCATTCACTGGCTTTTTTCCACATCTATATGCTGCTGTAGGAGCCCTTGTGCATCTTGCCCTTCCTGTTCCTCTTCTCTCCATCTCCTCCAATATTATGCCTCAACTTCAGTGAACACTGTCTAATGACAGAAAGCATAAAAGTTACAAATATTTACAAAACCCACCGTATACTGTGGAACTGAAAAGTCCAAGCATTTCACTTATTTTTCCTGTACTGTATTTCTTTAGGTCTTTCTACTGTTCAAATTACTTTTGTAAGCATATACAGATGAAGATAGCTTTTTCCTTCTGGTTTTGCATCTTGTTGATCATGGTGGATTGTGTTAAACAATAACATAATAAGTTGGTTTTGTACATATTAGGATAAAACAAAGTTAAACTGTGCTGGCCTGAAGTAAGCATGATGATTTTTGAAGCTTACTGGTAGTCTCTTATCCAAGTCATTAATTGATCAAAACCATCGGAATAAATGAATTTTCAGGTTTTGTGCATTTCTCAGTGCTTTGGTAGCTATCCCGTCAACTGCAGAAAATAAACTTTTCCTGAGGGTATTTAGCTGCATAAAAAAACTATTAACCCATCAGCATGTGGGCTGGGCTAAGGCAAAACAGTCTCGTTTTTGAAAGTACGTGTTTCTCTTCTTGGCTGTGCTACTAGTTCTGTATCTGACAATTTTTTTTAATCCAGTCACAAGGGAAAAACCAAACAAGGATATTTTTGCATCTCTTCCATTCAGTGCTGTGAATTACTGTGCTATAATACTGATCTTCTTTTTCACGAGAAATCAGTTACTCCGATTCTGCTTGTAAGCACATATGGGGTTAGGAAAAATCCAGTGATCTCTAGATTCAGTTACGACCACTCCTATTATGTTTTGATGGTGTTAGAGTGTAGTTCAGTCTCTCTCTTATTTAGCAACTAGTCCTGTGGGGGAAAATTTCACAAAGAAAGGCATGTTTGAAATATTGCATGATATTAAATACATTTAGGTCCACAATATTTTGTGAAATTAAGAATATCAGATCAGATTATGCAGATAGAGAATGAGCAAGGAGACATAAGCATGATTTAACTTAGTGAAACACCTTGAAATTTCTCAATCACTGGGTAGCATAACACCCAATGGAATCAGCATGCTGTTGAAGGTTAATTTTAGCAGTGCGACCTTAGCCTAAATACACCCTCTCTACTGCTGTAATCTGTATTGGTTGACCACAGATTCTTCAAAGAAGATGAAACACTGTTCCCTCCCAAATTTCATGTTTATTAAAAGATTTCATTTTCTCCTGTGCAGTGTTTGCATCACAACATAAATCAGCAGCTTGCTTTGACCCTGACACCATTTTATAGGTTTAATAATAATAAATATATGTCCTAAAATAGTTTCTGCAGATTACAGCAATCAATCAAAATTCAGGGAGCCTTAAACCATTAATGTCATCGGCAATGATCCAGCACCCTGGGAATCCATCTAAATCAGCCTTTATTACTGAAAACACTCCTTAAGATAAAGGTAGTATTTGGGAGCATAAATTGCAGTTCTGTTTTTATCAGCCGCTGAGGGATGATTTTCATGATGATTTTTTTTGTATCCATTTAGAACAAAACAAAGAACAATTCCTTCTTTTGCCTCATGCAGCTCTTTTGGTTATCATAATAAAAAAACAGAAGCCATTACATAGCAGATTGCTTTACCAGAGTGAAACTGAAGTATTTGTTGTGTAAAGGCATCTCTGGATTTTTTGAAGAAAAAGGAAAGAGTTGCTGTTATAACCCCTTATTGTACTTCATATTGAGATATTTCTAGTTCAAGGCAATGCTTCTAAGAGAAGCTGGACCCACTTTATAAGACTACAGATATATATGGGTTTGGTAATTTCATACTATGAAGTTTTGTGATATGGAAAAATAATGAAAGAGTTCAGGACAAAGAATTTCTTCACTGAAAGATACATCTACAATTTTTGGCTCGGGATTTTCTGTAGATACCCATTATCAGAATACCTGAAAACCTATCATGTAAAATCAACGGTAATAATGCAACATTGTAGAACTCAGATACCTCTTTCTTTTAAGGGTAAAACTCTCTTCACTTTTTGGTTTGTGTGTAGATGTTTTTAAATAGTTTTCTTCTACCTGTTTTAACGTTATTTTTTAATATTATTTTTTACTTGGCTGATTCAATTTAAGGATGATAGTGAAAAGAAGGGCCACATGCTTTGGAGTAGGGTCTTTTGAAAGTGTCTAAACTATGTCCTGCTGATAGTTTTCCCTGATGTGCTCTGACAGCTTGTTCCTACCCAGCTGTGAGCACTCAACATATCTCAGACACATCAATGCAGGCTCTGTGATCAGCATTGTGCTGAGAACAGCTATCATTTTATAAAGACCAGATCTCCATCACTAGTGGGAATGGATTCAAGGTACCATTGAAGACTAGGCTGGGCTCACAGGTTTGCTAGATGCCAGCTGATCACCTGGCACTTAAACGCAATGGGCAGTGCTGAGGCAGTCCAGCAGTCTCCATCTTCAGCAATCAGTATCTCAGCAGAGATCCAGCCAGATAGCTATAGAACATGATAGCAAATTCAAAGTCAAAATGTTTAAGTCATATTGCTACAGACAGGATTACAAAACAGCTAGTCAGCCTGTCCCTAACACAAGACATCTCTGAAAAGGGAATAACCTTTTATTTCCCCCATGACCTAATTCATCCACAGGTGCAGCTACACTGTTCCATTGTTTGTGATTTGAACTTTCCCCCAAAACAGAGCAAACATGGACTACGTGGGCTATTTTGAATCTTTATACCTACAAAAGAAAGTAAAAGAACACAGATAAAATCCTGTGTCAAAAAGCATGTTGTATGAAACTCACTGAAAAGCAGCCTAAATTTTTATCTAATTCAAAAAAATATATCTACAGAGAGGTTTTCAACCTCCCATTTCACACTGAAAAGCGGAATATGCAAGGTAATAATATTACGTTTCCTTGCTTGTAACAAGCACTCTAGTCTCACTTGGTGGCTCCCTGTTTTTTTCAACTGTTTTAATTCCCTGATAAGAGACTAGCTGCAGTTTTGCACTTGAAATGTGACATTGGCATTGTTGTCTGATTATGGTTCAAACCAAGCTTCAAAGTGTCTAGGGAAAATGGTTCCCACAGCTGGTTCATTTCCAGTGAAAGATCTCTAAACTCTGCTGGTCCCACAAGAAGCATGACAAGTTACTTGAACCTGGATTATAGCTTGTGGGGTCTATGCACTAGAGTGAGACAGTTGTAAGGGAAAACCAAAAAAATATTGTTCTTTCTCATCTGTTCTGTGAGTTAATGGAGGAATAATCTACGAATATCATAACCTAAGGAGCATACAGCTAAATCACCTTCTCTTGTTCTCCCCTTAATCTTGTATTTCCTAAAATGATACACGTGACCTTTTACATCTTTTAAATTCGATAGCAGTATCTTTTAAAAACAGACAGGCAATCGTGACCTTGACAATGTCAAGTAATTTCATCTACCATTAGATGCCAGTTCTTCTCACTTAACTGATTTGCATTTGAGACTGCAGCTCACCCTGAGCTAGGTGGCTGCTAATGGGGCCTGTTGCTGTGGTTTGTGATGTAATGAGCTATAAATGCAACCTTTTTTTTTAGCTTTTACTATGCAAGTGAAATCATTTACTGTAAAAGTGTTTGGGTGACAAAGCCTAACAATTGAATGATGTAGCCCATTCTATATCTGAAACTCTGCTACAGGACTCGCAGCTAAAGCATGGAGATGGAGACCAAAAAAGCCCTGAGTTCATGACTTAGGAGATGTACAGCTGCTATTTTATTGGAGTAGCAGAACAAGAAGCAAAGTTTTTAGTTGATTCTTTCTGAGGAAAGTTTCCTAGATATTCTTAATGAAATCCTTTGGCTGATGAGGAAAGGAGACATTTAATTTCTTGGAGTTCGTGAGACTCCCCAGTGTCATGATTTTTTGGCTGGTCAAGGCTCTATCTCGGGGCTGCTACCCACCTGACAGGACAAATGCATGTTTCTCTGGATTATTCCTCTATTGCATCTCCGTGTGTAACACCCATCAGGCTTTATAGGCACTACTTCAGCTCTAACTAGTGTTTGTGAGATCGGCGTGTAAAGTCGTGCTGTGGTGTAGGAATGAGCCAGTCAACGATGAAATCCATGTACCTGGGCAGTTGCAGAGCTCAAGGATGTGCCAGATAATGACCTAATCCTCAACTGAGGACAAAACTATCTTTTTTCTGAGTTGCATTTTATCTTCAGCAGAACAAGCAAAGGCTAATGAAACACTTATATTCTCCAAACAGGTTTTGGAAGATTGAAATCCCTGGTAGGTCTTGAGAAGAACATTTGGCCTCTGAACAGGTAACTCTTCACAAAGTATCTCTGCCCTCAAAGAAGTGTTATCTTATCTGAAAAAAGAGCTACTTTGCACTGAGTTGTATTTTCTATGCAATCTAAACAGGAAGAGAGTATTTCAGAACTGGGATGTCTAGTGTGTGTTGACTGTCTGTGCTTATGAACATTTACTCTTTTGCTTAATGTTTGAGCTTCCCATTCTGACTGTCTGGTTCTGGAAATCTGAGGGGTTTGGTCTGTGAACTCTCACATTTCACCTCCTCTGCAAATTGAGACATTGATACTAGGACAGCAAGGTAGAAAAGACAGTAGGATCACCTGAGTATGCTATATGGTTATACACTATATGGCATAGACAGTCCTTCTGGCAACTAACTCCATCTCAGAGGTTTCTAACTGTTTCGGTTCTTTTAAGGAGCAGCCTTGATTCTGTTACATTACACTCTGGTGAAACTACTTAAAGGAGATTTGTTGAATCAGTGTCAGTGTTTATACTACAGTACATAAATTAGATCATAATCTTACAAATCTACACCCGATTTTTACAAATACAAATATGTATTAAAAAGAGAGTTTATTGCACTTAGTTAACCATATGCATAAAATGTCTCTGAGAGTTTTAATTATGAGCTTTAATTGTTGAATGTATTTCATCCTATTCTGCATTTTCACAGATTTGTACCACAAAGAAATCAGTGGAAAACTCATAGTAGTGTGACTTTCCTAGAGGTTAATGAATACAAATTACTATAGGAAGACCTAGCATAGAAGTATGTGTGTCTTCCTAAATAAACCAGTCATGATCTTTCTGACTTCAGATTAGTTCAATCTTAGCAGATTTCAGCTATCTCATTTCCAAGTTTCACACTCCAGAAGACTCAAAATCATTCTGTTCCTTCAAGTAGCTTTGGGGGTGTCCCAGTACCATTTAGAAGTTATGCCAAAAGGTACCCTTTCCCATCAAGTGCACAGCATGGCCTGATGACTATTGAAGGTAAAGGAGCTCCTCAGGAACTTCAAGTACCCTCAGAAGGAGAAGTTAAGGGTGTGAGGTCTTGAGGGACTTGAAATAAAGAGTACAGATCAGAAATGGTACTGGGCTACCCAATAAATATTCCTGCATAGAGGAACTAAGCCTTTCAGATCCGCTAGACCTACAAGATAAAGCAGTTCAGCCTCCATGTTTGTAGTCTGTGTTAAAGAGAAAATTGGAATGTGGGCAAAAAGGTAAGTACAGTCATACAAAAATGTATGTAGAAGAAAACTTCAAAAATTCTGGAGGCTTTTCTGCTCCCAATCTGCAAACCTAAATCACTTCCTCAGTGAGCTGGTTCTCCCTATATTTGGCTTAATCCTTCTGATTATCTTCTTACTGGATGAGGACCAGAGAGGAAAAGCAATAGATGGAGACAGGTTGGTGAGATGGGTGTAGTGGGTACCAGATGCCAGGTATCCACTAAAGCTGCTTTCTCACTCTCCCTCTGCAACTGGACAGAGGAGAGAGAAAAAAACCAAACAGCTAAGGATTCACGAGCTGAGATAACAGCTGGGAGAGGTCACTTACTGATCACCTTCATGGGCAATACAGACTCAAAATGGGGATAGTACTTAAATTTTTTACTAACAGGATAAGAGCCAAAGAGTGAGAAATAAAACAGTCTTAAAAACACCTTCCTCTCCCCCCTCCTTCCTTCCATGTTCTCCCTCCTTCCCCCCAGCAGTGCAGGGGGAATGGGGGTTGAGGTCAGTTGTTGTTTCTGCACTGCTCAGAGAGAGGAGTCCTTCCCCTGCTCCCGTGCAGTCCCTCCCATGGGAGATAGTCTTTGATGGACCTCTCTGGTGTGAGTCCATCCCTCGAGCAGCAGTTCTTCCCAAACTGCTGTCCTGTGGGTCGCTCCTTCATGGGGTGCAGTCCTTCACGAATGAGCTGTACTGACGTGGGTTCCCCATAGGGGACTCAAGTCCTACTCGGGAAAAACCTGCTCCAGTGTGGGCTTCCCTGTCCATGGGCTGCAGGTCTCTGGCAGGACCCTGCTCCATCTTGGGCCTCCCATGGTGTCACAACCTCCTTCATGCATCCACCTGCTCCAGCATGAGCTTCTCCATGGGCTGTGGGTGGGTCTCTGCACCCTGATATTCCTCCATGGGCTGCAGGGGCACAACTACTCTGCCGTGGTCTGTGCCACAGGCTGCAGGGCCTCAGCTCCAATGCCTGGAGCACCTCCTCCTCCTACTTCTGCACTGATCTCGGTGTCTACCTTCTTCCTATGCTCTCACTCTGCTCTTCCCTGGCTGGAATTCATTCTGCACAACAATCTTCTTTTCTTAAATATGTTATCACAGAGGTGTTACTATCACTCCTAATTGGCTCGGCCTTGGCCAGTGGCAGGAAGTCCATCCTGGAGCTGGTTGGCATTGGCTCCATGGGACAGGGGAAGCTTCTAGCAGCTTCCAGCAGAAGCCACCCCTGTAGCCCCCACCACTACCAAAACCCATTCACAGAAAACCACTACAATGGGAGACAGCAGTACTTACACTATTGGCTTTATTAGGGGGTAAACTGAAAGCTCAGTGCTTACTGCTTATTGCTGTTGAGGCTATTTCTGAAACTGAAGATGAAGGGAAAGATTATTATTATTGTAGTTGTTACTCTGCTGAACATTGGAGAGTGGCAATTTAACAATCTCCAAACTGCCCATGAGGAAGTGTTGTTTCTCTCCAGATTTTCAGGGGAATAGGCAGGCTGTCTTGTGTCTGTTTTTCCAGAGCTCCAAGTGATAGGGAAATTAAGTACAGTGAGATTACAGTCCTTTTCCATAAAAAATCAGTAAGAACTTGCATTAAAAAATTGTTAAAAATTTCTCTCAGTCTTTCATTTCTGTGTAGATATATGGTGTCATTCCCATAGGGTCGAGGTGGAGTCTGGGTGGAAGAAGAGAAAGTACAAAACAATCTTGTCTGCACAGTTCTAGAGTAATGGTCCATAATTAGAAAATATTTTAAACGTTTCAGTTTGATGTTGTGGTGAGGATCAGTATACTTAAGGCCTAATGAGGCCTACAGAACAGATTGGTCATAAGAGAGAAGCAACTTTCATCATCCCTTTTTTCATCCACATTATTCCTTATATAATGGGAAGAAACATCAAGGACATAGAGCTTTGAAGTGTCTAACAGAGACAAGTTTTTCCTTCTTTGAGATGAAATGTCAAGTGGAAGTGTCTGTATTGTGGATGACAGTTTGTGAGTGCAGTGAGGAAGCAGAGAGCTTCCATGCAGTGGAGGGTTTCTGAAAACTAGCTGTGGTTTTGAGTCACTAATTGTATATTGAACCTCTGCTTGGCCTGACATTATATGTAGCTCTTAACAGAAATGTACCAAAGAAATATATCCAATCCAGTGTTTCCTCTTTCAGGGCTTACCAACTGTTGTGTAACTCCCAGTGGTGATGAATTTCTTTGAATCTCAAGAAGTTAAAAGGATCAGGAGGTGCTCTATGAGGAGTTCTCTATGAGGACTTAGTCAACAGGCTTACTGCAAATCAGGTCCCAGGGCAGTGCTGGTAGGGAAGTGCAAATCGACTGGTGGGCAGAGGTTGAAAGGGCTATAATGCCCCTGATCAACATCAGTTTGGGTAGGCTCAGATGCAGTCCCGAGACAATGTAGCAGTTTGGCTTTGTGTAACAGAGACCTGGACTTGGCTCGACAAGGAGCGTCTGATTGAAATGCCATCCATCCATGGTGATCCTATGAATGTCAGCTATGAAACAACAGTTTTCCATTGTTTTCTACACTGCAGCACTAGAAAGAACATTGTTCTTCACTGGTTGTCTAAAAATATGGTTAAGTTCAGGACTAGAAACCTTACTAGGCAGAGCAAAGAGCAAGTATCTTTTGCACCACACCTATACCACAGTTATGATAACATTCACAACCATTCAGAATCTGGCCTGATTATTTTGTTGGGCAGAAAAACTATCTGCAGAGCAAGATTATCCTAAAATATTGAACTCTGTTCCTGCTTCCTCAGAGCACCTGTCTCAGTATGCTAAAAAACATAGCTCATATTAGCTCAAGTAATGCAATTCAGGCAGTTCAAAGACTATGTTACATTACGCTGTAGGCTAATATGGTCAAAAACTTGTTAGCTGCTCATACTTGGCCTGGGGAGAGCGAGTCTAGGCTACAATGAAGGTTTGTATATCTTCAAACTTTGCTTTGCCCTTAATGTGGTATAAACAAAACCAGAAAACCACATGGGTATAAATGCATTCCAAGAGATACATCCATCACTGATACACATGTATGCATATATATATATATATACAGACAGTTTCACTATCTAACTTCTCTAGCAGTTATTCCAGTGGCATTCAAGAGAGTGATATGAAAGCCCCCACAAAAGCTACTGGATGTTAGAGACATACTAAAATATTTACAAGTTTCTTCTGTGTACTGTACTGGGCTTTTCAATCACCTTAAGTTAACTTAGCTCCACTTTTTCTACTCCTAGAAAAGAATGAAAGACCCATGATCAAAGATATCTTTTCTTGGTTGCTGACTTGTGATGAAAGAGACTTATCTGACCTAATAGTCTAGCTTAATCAGCAAGATATTTGTGTTTTACTTGAATAATATTGTACAATAAATACATTTTCCTACTGGTCCTAAAGCACGTGGCAGCTTGAAACAAGTAAATTTGTGCAGGGGTTTGCTTCCTGGTTTCTGATTTCAAACCCAGACTGAGAATCAAGCCTCAGCTTTTCAAAGGATTTGGAATCATAGAATCATAGAATGGTTAAAGTTGGAAGGGGTCTTAGAGATCACCCTGTTGCAACTACTCCACTGTGGGCAGGGACATCTTCCACTGGACCAGGGTGCTCAAAGCCCCATCCAGCCTGGCCTTGAACACTTCCAGGGATGGGGCAGCATACCCAAATCTCACTAATCATCCTTTAAACTGAAACTTTCTTTTGAGATGCTAAAAAGAAAACTGAGCTCTTCAGCCCCATTCTGCAGATCCTGCAGCTGCACAGATTGGCTGTGCCACCTCGTCACTCCCATCAGGTCCTGCTGGTGTCTCTAGTTGTATTCTTCTGTGGTCTGCTGTAACTGCGGCTTCTTTTGCAATTGGATAGTGTGCGGAGCATTGTAATCCTGTTCAGTGGCTGTGTTTGGGTGCTCGCATAGCATCTGTGCCTCTGATAGGAAAGGCGGGGCTGTCCTTGCTCCAAGCTGGCCAGCACTCGTGCCCTGGGAGAGTACCCTCAGCCTACCCGTTGCAAGGAGAGGAGGCTGAGGAGGATGGGTGCAGAGCCCTCACACTCTGATGAGGAGGTGTTGCTTCCAAATTAAACCATAATCTGTCTTCCTGGTGACATGCCACCTTGGTTTATGGCCAGAGTATCACTAACACAGGGCTTCAAAAAGCCAAGCCCAGGCAGTACTGGCCCCAGTTGCAAGAACATGAGTTGTTTGGACGGTTTCCAGACACCCACTGTGAGTGCAGTGGCTGAAAGGAATGCCAGGCCAGTCATGCTGGCCGGCAGCAGCGTCCTGCACCCGTGCCCAGTGGACTTCCTGCAAATCCGGTACCATCAGCACCTCGTCCCCATTGCTGCTGGAGCCTGGAAGAGCCACAGGGAGGGTTGTTTCCTGCTACACTGCACTGAGGAAACAGCATTGCTTCCCACCCCTGCAGAAAATGGTCCCTCTCCAGCGTGGAAAGCTGCCACATCCTCAACCTCCTTTCCATTCAATGTGTCTCCGCAGCACAGGGGGACATGGAGTTTACGGGTAGAGCTGGCCCAAACCACAGGTGCTGTTGCCTTAGGGCAGGACATGGGGGTTGGCTGCTCTGTATCGGCATCCATGGCCCAGGACACGGTGGCAGGAAGGGAGAAATAGAAAGCGAAGTTTGGCTAATTGCCTAATTAAATGTATAAACAGCAGCAAAATTATCATCCATGTGAGGATCAGTTCACAACCCCAAAGCTGTAACCACGCTGCAGTTTTTAAAAAGAGGACATAAACAGATTGTCAACTCCAGATTTGTCACAGAAGGGAATTAAGTCTATTCCTTAGTTAATATGGCTTGTGAGGTCATTGTGGCTTGTACCATATTCTCAATTTTTTGTCTTTCTTGAAGAGATGCTTTATTGTAACAGGCAAGTGTTTAAAGTGCAGAATTTTATGTGACTATGACTGTGTTTTTCCTGACAGAGGAATAAAATGAACCTCTATTCCCTTATTCCTTGCACCATAAGGTTGATGGTGCCCCCTACACCTCCAATATAGTTTGAAAAAAACTATGGAAGGGGGCTTCTTACTGCTCTAATCACCCCTCTTCTGTGCTGGAAATAGCTCAGATGGGACTACCCAGGTGCTTTGTATTCATCAGGGCTGCTTTATGTCAGACCAAGCAGAGGTCAGGCTCCTCAGAAGATCAAATAAAAGGTTTATCTTCCCTTGTTGCTGTTAGCTTTCTAAATATTCTGAGTTGGATTCCCCTGCCCACTGCAACTACCTCATTTTAAAATTTTGGAATTGCTAACACTTTTATTTTCTAAAGGAGAGGGCTGCTACAAGCCTAAAGCTATCTGCAGTATAGCCTGACTTTTGCATAAAATACAGCCAAAAACTGAAAACCAACTGGAACTGGTACAACAACCTGCATGGTGATGGTACCCACCAAATACACATGGACACTTGGCTCTTGCTGACTGAAGTAATTGATCCCCTGCACAAATCAGCAGAATGATTGCCATAGAGAATTTCATTGTCAGAATAGCAAATGGGACTATGGAGAGCCAGGGAGCTGTGGGGTAGAACAGGAAGAGGCAGGGGTCTCAACCCCTTGTGCATGGCCCAGTTTCACCCATGCAAGGGTGGAAAAAAGAGCTGGAAAACTGAGTGCCTGGCAGTGCCCGCCAGGGCACATCAGTTTTGGACATCTGATTTACATGGTGTGGCAGGACTATTTGGGCAAAAGTTTCTCCACTACTCAAAAGAGTCTTTCTTAAAATTTAACTTACCTCCTGCCTCATTACACTAATACTTAAATGCTTGTTGGGGGTTATTAAGGCCAGGGACACATCAACCACTCCCTAATTTCTGATTCCATACTGGGACCATTTTACTACCATTTTCGCAGCTCATTTTTTGTGCTGTCTTTTATTTTTATTATTTTAAAATTGCTGTGCAGTTAAAGTAAAAATAATGCGGGAAGGTTATCTAGTGAGGGGTGAAAACTGAAGTATCAGTACTGCTGTAAGTCCATCCCAAGCATACAGCATGATACAGATTTTGTGCCTCCCAGAGGTTTCTGGCAGCTGATAATGTTTGCTGTTGTAGTGTTTCAGTTTCTGTTTGAGGTAATCTGCAATCATAACACATTATAGAAGCTATGAAAAAGATTTCCTAGTCCAAACTAGAATAACATCACATATGTACAGGGCAGTTCCTAAACCGTGCCCTGCTAAGCATCCTCTCCCACGGGAGAGACCTTTCTTCACCAACCCTTTGGGGTTTGATATCCCTGTCCAGTGCATTATGCTCATACTGGCATGACTTCCTTCTCCACACAGCCTTGGCCACCAGCAAATTTTCTTGAGTGCTTTCTCTGAAAATCTAACAAAGATATATCCAAAGTACTCTCCCAGTCTTTCCTATTAGTCATAGCTTTAAAATATCTAAACAGTTTATTTTAAGCCACTCCTTCACCTAATTCTATGTCTCTAATCAAACTTATCCTGCTGTTAGCTGTTCTCCCAGTAATCCTCAAAAAACTGTTTCTCAGCTGCACTGATTTGTAACAAAGTCTATCCACAAGCTCAATTCTGAGGCCAGAGCTTTTGGTCTCTCCACTCTCACTCAGAGCTTTTAAAGTCTTAAATTTCCTCTTGGGGTTGTTTTACCTGAATAAGGCAGGTTGATATCACACTGCTAAAGAGCTCCATAAGCAAAGCCCATTTCAGGGGACTTCAAAATGAATTTACAACAGTTCAGGGCTTTTTTATATACTCCAGATATCACTGAGAAAGTGTCGAATTGTCTCAGTCTGAGGAGACCAGAATGTTTACTAAAGAGGATGAGTTATGACATAGACCAAACTCCTCTCTCTCAGCAACTGTAAATTCAAAATTAAGGGGTTTTAATAGAGGAAGTCTGAAAAAAAAAAGAAATAACAACCCTTTATTAAAAGATATATGTATTTTGGCAAAAAACAGTAACAGAACACAAAAAAACTAGACAGTAGTCCTAGAAAAAAAAAGTCTGAATGAATACTTCTCTATCCTTTAGCGCAGTCCTAATCATGGCCTGCAGGGGGCGCTGTTGGAGCGCTGGAGGTTCAGGGCCTGCAGTTCTTGTTGTTCCCAGATGACGGTGTTCCAAGGCTCTTCCCATCTCTCCCAGCAGGCACAGACCTCTCTGATGAAAACCCAGTAGGTCTCAGCTGGAGTCACGAGGCAGGGTGTGAGCTGACTGAGTCCGGTGGTCCGGCCTCACCAGGACGAAGAGCCAGAAAGAAAAAACGTCCAGCCTTCTCTCCAAATGCCTGCACGCAAATGCAGATCCCCGTCTCCGTCCCTGAGAGCAAACTCTGCAGTCTGCCCCCTTCCCCTCCGAGCAGAGCCAGCCACCCCCTCCCAAAACTCCTCCCCTCTCCCCCCAGCCTCTGATGGGCCATCAGCGTGGAATGCAGCCGGGCTAGCTAGTTCTTTTGTAAGGCTAATTAACTCCCTTCTTCCCTCCCTATTCAAACTCTGCTTCTCTTACAGGGAAGCAGGGAAAGAAAAATTCCTCTCTCAGATTTAGAACCCATAACACGAATGAGACAAGGTAACCCATCAGATGGGGTGTAATTTTGTTGCCACATGAGTGGCAGGCAAGAGTTGGCTTTTTTTTCATGAAAGTGAAAGAAATATTAATAATATTATTGTTGTTTGATGGAGAAAAACCCAAAGGGAAGGGAGATCAGTTTTCTGCTCACTAGAATGGCTAATAGCTAATGAACTTCTGTTTCCAAGTCAGTTTAAGAAATCAAGAAGCATCTTTTCCCCAGTATAGTGGAGTACTTTCACCATTACGCTAATACCTACTTGAAACAAGATTTTGCCAAATGAGAACTCTTGTTAGAGTTATAATAGACAAATAATGTCTACTAGGGCATATAAATAATTAAATGGATGCTAGAGTAGGATTTTATTCTCCTATATCCCCCAGTGAGAGATATAGCTACTGGGCCATCATACCCCTCTTAATTGCCTATCCTTGCTTTGGAGCAGTAAATGTTTAATTATTTCTATAGAGAAGAATAATTCCCACAAAAGAGACTGGTATTTATGGAGTCTGGTAACGATTTTGCTTTGCTGAATATGGTGAGTGGTTATAATATCACAATGCTCTTCCAGAAGTACAGTGTCCTTGGTCATTCCTCCCAGACACTAAAAGTTGAAGCTCGGCAGTTACAGAGCCTGAGGAAACTGCTTCTTTTAACTTTCTGAAGTTTTTTTCCTTTTCTGTGTGTGTGTCTAATTTTTTACTTTTAATTTCATACAGCTTTAGTGTTCTCTCATGCCTTTCCTCCTCACCTCAAAGAATCTTGTGGCAGAAAGCTGAGAGATAAGGCTTTGCTGAAACAGAGGAAAAGAAGAAATGTAACCAATTGCAATGACAAGTTTGGACTGGGTATTTTAATACACACTCAAATGAATTCCTGCTTGCCTAATGCACTGTGTATGCACAAGAAAAGGCAGAACAAAAGAAAAAAGAAAGAATCTAAGAAGAGGAGAACCCACCCATACTCCTAGGGAGGGATGAATTCATTTTTGGTACACAAGTATTTTGAGTGAATTGTGTCTATTTTTCCCCAGAGTCATCTAGACCAAAGGAGACAAGCTAATGAGAGTCATCAGTGGGATTCCCATGAGCAACCTGGTCTGATAGACATAGACTACTCTCAATTAACTCCTATTCTCACACAAGGCCAAAAATGAAGTAAAATGGCTGTGAGGCTACTGGGTGAGACTGGGGATAACAAAAAGTTTGACAGATTCATCTAACATAGTATCTCCTCTGAGAAAGCTTCACCTAGTGCCTGGAATGAATGCCAGATATATCTTTATTCCACTGAATAAGAGGAGCTGTGATATCTGCTTTGAAAATTATTCAGGATGATACAATTTTGTACTACTACGACTCTTTATCTAAAAAGCTGGAATTGTCACTGTCTTAATCTCAAAGATTTTTGTTTTGTTGATTTTTCTGGGAGGAGGTATTGTTTTTGTTTGGTTAGTTGGGTTTTGTATTTCCAGTGTTTGGAAATAGAAGATTTTACTCGTACTTAGTCAAGTAATGGAGAATGACAAAGGAGACAAATGGCAGGAGGGAATAAAATTTAGAAATTCATCAGATGAAAATGCAATGATAACTCAGAGAATAATGGGCTGAATCTGGTATGATCCTAGGACTTTTAGTTTACCTCCTTCCAGTCCAAGACAAAACTTCCCCTTAAGGCTGAACACAGGGTAATGATTAAAAAATCCTCATTTTTAACCTAGCTGGGAAGTTTTCCAGAATGAAAAGGAGGAGGAAAATCTGTTTGAATGACTGAAAATTTAAAGGACTAAATTAACAGGAAAATGTTTCTAACTAACTGAATGTTATCTTCATGCAATATGAGTTCTGCATATATGGGCAGGCAAATACCAAATCTATTACAATCCACTCCATATTGGATGGCAGCTAATGAACTCTTGGCTTCAACATGTTTGGATAGTACAGTACCTTAATTCTTCCCCTTTCTGTTAATGGGAAGAACAGCAGCTGGGAGGAACATTTGCTGTGGGCAGAGTATAGATTGCATAAAAGAAGAAATATTTAAGCAGAACAGTTCAACTGGGATGCAGAACTCTTTTACCCATTTAGATTTCAGCTGTGAACACATTCCATCTCAGTTTAAAACTGAGCCTCTTAGAATGCCTCTGCAAAAGCTGAGGAATACTAGAAATTAAGATTGCCTTTACCCTTGAAGAAAAGGGTCAGAAGAAAGAGGTAAGAATATCCCCTTATTTGTTTATGTTAACAAATACTTGGTGTAATTTCAGTATGTGTAGGCATGGTACTGTACACTCCAGAGTTTGAAAGCGAGTTCTTTGCAGAGATGGCATTCTGACAGATTTTTTGCAGAACTTTTATTAACTCAGTCATGAGCCCCAGGAGACCTAAAAAAAAAAAATAAATAAATTTCCCACATTTCTAAATATAGAACTTTAAATAACTATGTGGACTTGAGTATTGTAGGTGAAGTTATAATGACCTTAACCCTCAAAACCTTAAAAAATCAGGAATACGAGTCTAAATTTTCACCATAACTTTTTTTCCCATCCTTGATTAGTCCCATATAATGGCTTCTGTGGCTTATCATTTCTTTAGTTTTACCTGCAATCTAAGGATTTTGTTGTCTGCCAGTAGTTGCAGCAATTTTCTGTTTAGTAGTCCTGACGTATTTGACTGCCATGAATTTGTCTAATCACTCCTCAGTATTCACAGTTTCCCAAGTCAAAGAATTTCACAGTTAATCTACATATTTTTTGCATTCATGTGTTTTAAATTAACCACCTGTTAAGTTTTTTTGATGCCCTTGGACCCTGTGTTCTAAGAAGCAGTAACTGAATTTCCTCTGTTTGCCTTCTCTCTGTCTTTCATAAGTGGTTGTACCTATCATACTTCCTAGTCAGCCTCTTTTCCAGATTAAAGTATCCCAGTCTAGCTTATGTGCTCTCTCAGTGAAGCTACTCCACATCTTTAACCATATTTGTCATTCTACCTGGTAGTTTTGCTACCTTTTTCATCTGCTTTTCTAGATCAAGGAGAGCACAATCGTACGCAGTCAAAACTTTTCACTGTCTTTGAAACAGCTGAGTTGCTTACCACCTTAGGAACTGATCCTCTTTGGGTTGAGTACTATATAAGGGCTTTCTGACAGATTCAGTTTTGAGAGGGCAACACTGAAGTGTGAATTTCCACTGCCAACCTGAGAAAAAAAAGGCAGGTATGGGGCTTCTGACTGATTGTTCTTATGGTGAAAGGTGATGCTCCAGCAGTGACATTTACTAATTCACTTGTCCTGTGTGCCTGAATACACACTCACAAAAAACCCCAATGCAAGCAGCTTTGTACGTTATACTTTTAGAAGAGGAAATGTACACCTCTCCTTGCCCTTATCACTAATGAAAAAACCACTTCCTCCCCAACCCCCACTCCAGCTCTCTGCACAAAGAAACAGAAACAGAAAATGTTAAACCTTCTGAATAAGGTGACCACCACAAGAATATCTTTTCACCAGTCCCCATGAATTTACTCTCATTAGCAACTGTTTGCCCTGTCCTGAAAGGATGGGATTGATGATGACCAAGTAAGTAAGTCAAGCATCTGATCAGTCTGTCAATTTGCCCTCTCCCTCTCACTCCCACCATTTTTTTCAGACAAGGACATGAACATGCAGAAGAACATCAAAAAAGGAATCCACCCTGTGAGAACAATATATGTAAACCAAGCTTATAGTTGAGATTCAATGATCAAGAAACTTGGTCATCTGTAAGAATAGTCAGGCTCTCTAATTCGGAAATACAAGTTCTATTTTCAATTGCAAATATTGTTCAGGTGTACTGGGTGCAATCAGTCAAGCACAGAAGGGGAAACTGTTTCTATGACACTAATAAAAAAGCAACCCACAGGAGCTTGTGGCAGCAAAATTGAGACTAATAATTTACATTTTCTCACTTACAAAAGCAGTATCACCAGAGCTAGACAAACTATTGAAAAAGTTGTCAAATAAATAGCCTAGTGGATATGATCACCATTTTACTTGTTGAACACATCTGTACAGGTGCTCCTCTAATACCCTCCAAAAGTAATTATCTGATAGAAATGTTAATCTGACTTTTCTCCTACTCAGCTTTTCAAAATTAATATCCTTGGTGCAATTCTACCACCCACTCAGAATTTTTGGACTTTGATACTCCTCCCATGTGAATGACAGGAGAAGACTTCCTCTACCAGACCATGCATGTCTTCAAGGCTAGGAGGCCTGACCAGTGATTTTTGTTCAGTCACGTCTAAAACTGTGGTAAAGAAAGGAGAAACCATTTTAAAATATTTTAGATTAGCAAGTAGGAAGTGCTAATTGCTTTAATTTAACAGCAAAAACAGGGACATAAATGGCAGCCAGATCTATCTATAGGGTATCAAGGTAATTCTGCTGGGATTAGATGGAGCCAGTGAAGCTAAACAGATTTTTGGTATACACAGTCTTCTCATTTCTAGTTAACATCAATTTCAGCTGGGATTGGAGTAGTCTGGAGGGAAAGCATTTGAAAACAAGGGCTAGGGGTCTTTTCTGAGTTTACAATCAGCAAATAGTTAGTTATGCTTTATGGTTAGTTTTTATGGAGCCATAAAAGATTCTAACACATTCATTGGCCTTTGTTTGGTTGGTTGGTTTTTGGGGTTGGGTTTTTTGTTAGTTAGTTAGTTTGTTTGTTTTCTTTACTTCTGTGTTCAAATGTTCATGTTTCTGAGCCAGAAGACTAAGCAGTATTGAAGTTTTTCAGCATGAAAGAACAAAACCAAAACTGAGATTCTAAAATACTTCTGATTTCTGAGTGGATAAAGTACAGTCATGAAAACACCAGTTCAGCCTGGTTTCTGTGTCATACTTAGACCTGGCTGGGTTTGGTTTCCTGTTCTGTTTTTAAATTACATCTGTCTAAAGCAAAAGGTTTGTGATATCTACAATTGCATAAGGTGGTTCTTCATGAGTCTAGAAAAACTTTCTAAACTTTGATCCTTTGGAATCCAAAGACTGACTCACACTGAAGACCAAACAGGCCTCAAAATGTAAACATTGATCTAAAACCAATCCTGATGCAGATATCACTTCTTGAGCTGTACTACTCAGTAAAACACAAGAACTAAAACTGCTTGTAGAAAAATATATATAGCTATACCATTACCTGTCTCAGCCTATGCCTGCCTAATTTTCATGCTGTAGACATGGAGTCACCATTGAAGCAGGGATGTGAATTCATTTTTCCTGTGTGCCTGGTGAGTGTCATAATGACCAGGCATTATAATCAGTTTTATTTATTCCAATTAATATTTTTATTTATATGGACTAAAAGTTCCAGTGGATTGAAACAAACTCCATAGTCTGGTGGAAAAGCTAGAGTATCTTATGTTTTCAGCCTCTGCTCACTGAAGACTCTCCTAGACCTCATCTATGCTAAGCGTCTACTAAGATGGTCACTGTTGGCTAACAGGTTTATGTTAGATGGAAACTGGAGTCTTGCTTTTTATTTTGAACTTTGAAAGAGCTCTGCTGAATTCATAACCCTTGCGAAGGTTTCATATGAAATAAATAAGGGTTTTTTAATAAGAATTTCCCTTGCAGAACAATTCTTGATCAACTCTAATATGTGCATGATGAGCCTTACGTTTCTAGTCTCTCTTAAGGTCCATGACTAAATTAATTTCTAGGAAAGGATGGAGAATGATGACATTTTGTTATTGAGTGGGTCATTTATATGATACAGGAATATAACCTTGGATTATCAAATGCTTCAGCACAAATACATCAATAACTTTGAACTGATGAAGGTGTTGGCTTGGAAAATTTTGTCCTCTGCTATCTGCAGAGCAAAATTGAAAAGATAAGTAAATCCAAGGTTTTAGAATACTATAGGAAGAGAAATACTAGTCATGGACAGCTGGTAATGTTTTCTGCTTTTGCCCTTCTCCTTGCATTCAAGTAGATCTACCATGAATTTGATCCACTGAATAGGGGCAGCTTAGGAAAATATTGGAAGGAAAGTCTTTTTTCCCTTTTCTCATGGTTCCCCTCTCTCAGTGGGAGCCAGTTCACAAAGCTCAAGAGCCAGGCTTGCATCAGAACCTCTAGGGATGAAAGTGTAGAGAGATGTCAGATGTGAAGTATCTGCTGTGAGTGATACTCACAATTAACCAGTATTTTTCTCACAGGGACTATACAGTCCACTGTTTCAGCTTCAAGAGTGTGTTGACATTAAAAAAGCAATCAGGAGAAACCAGCTACCTAACATGTGCTAATACTTTTTGTGAGCCAAAGAGATCTGAAGGTATCAGCACAAAGAAGAAAATACAAAAAAGAAGAATTGGGTATGGGCATACATCAGTCAAGAGCTACGTATGTATTACCAGATAGGGAAGCAATTTCTTTGAGTTTCTGGGGTCAGGCATGTTTCTCAGGTTCATCCTGATTTCATATCAGGGTATAAGCTAGCCACCACCTTCCCTTGCAGCTCCATTGCCACATAAAACAACCCAGGTGCATGAGTGAGAGCAGCTTTGGCTACTAGAGCTAGTTTCCCTGTCTGTGGCCAGAACACCACGATTTGAGGACAGTCAGAATGACCACAGTCCTTGTTTTTTGGCTGGAGATGAATACAAGAAATCCAATCCAGAAATCATAAGTTTGTACAGTAAGGATACACTGATAGAGCTGTGGTAGACCTTCTTTGCAAGCCCAGGGTGTCTCTTCTGGAAAATCCCTGCAGCAATGTGTTTCGCCTGTTACTTTTTACTGAGGCACTGGCATGGATTTCTCTCGCTTCTCTAGAAACTTTTCATAAATTTTATACCAATTTTAAGGGGCATATGAGTTTTAGAAATGTAGGAAGTGTGGCATTTTGAAAGGAACACTATTCATTGTCACAGCCTGGCTAGGAAGCTGAACACATTTTCCATTATTTAGTTTGCCTTCAGACCTGGGGCCATGTTAATGATTGCATTCAGCTAAGAAATGCCAGATCAGCCTTAGGTGGTGCTCACAGATATTAGAGGCAGGGTGTCTCCATCATAGATGTGCTGGAGGGAGCATGTGCATACATGTTGCTATAGATGTTGAGGAAATAAGGGAGGGAAACTTGTTCATTTAATTGTCACAGCTAACCACCTTCCCCAGTAAAAGGAGCTTCTTTGACCACCTTAATAGAGGATGTGCTCTTCTGTATGTGACACCAGAAAGGACATTCTTGTGGAAAAAATTCCTATCAAGACTTTAATAGCAATCCCTTTCCTTCCTGTCTGCTCCCATCCTGAAATGGCTGTTTGGATCCAGCATTACCCAGGAGCTCTCACATACAGCTGTCATAAGAGTGTGCAGGCACCCAAGCAACTTGTGCTAACTCAAGACAACTTGGGTCCAGTCTCTGGCCGCACCCTACTGGAAGCACATGTGGCCCAGCCAGATAAGAGATGTTTTTGCCACTGGAAAACCAATAGACAAGACCTTGGTCATCTGTGCCTGCCAAGATTACAGTGGGAAATGGACGGACCATGGCAAGATTTCAGTTTTAGTAACATTGTTATTGGTAATGATGACCAAGACACTTTGAAATATCAACATCATTTAATTGTGTGTGTTTGTATACACTTGGCCTTTCTTTTTCTTTTTTAAATTACTTTGTCCTCTCATCCTCTCTGAAATAATATTCACAGTCTTGAAGGTATGTGGCTGTGCACATTTACTCACTGACTAAATCAGTCTGTTTTCACATAGGAGCAATATGCTTTTGTTCAGAAACCTACAGTGCCTATCACAAAGAGGTGCAGTGCTGTGAACCCATTTTGAGGATCTTATTCACATATCCTGAGGAATCCTGGCCCTCATGAGTGGTTTGACAGTCTGTGGCTTTCTTGTTTACATTACCTGTTACCCGTTGAGCAACAGCTGTTTGCATAACAGCTTCTCTTTCACATCAAGACTCCTGAATCTTCTGCCCAAAATGTTCCTGCGTCTGACCTGACACTGCATTTGCTCTAGCCACTGAGGCTATTCAAGACCAGATCTTCCACTTCACCAGATGGGCAAACTCCCCTTGCAGTCTGCAGACCCTTCTCAGTAGAACATTCTTCATGGGAAGATTTAGTTTAACTGACACGGGTATGCATATACTCTTGTACCCAAAAACCACCACAGGACCTTCTTAAGTTTTCCATAGATGTCTGAGGAATCCCACACAGCTCTCCTGTCCTAAGGTAGAGCTCAGAGTGACTGGGAGGTAATTTGGCAGTTCTTCGTTTCTTAGTTTTACTGTCATAATATCCCACTTTGTGTCTTGGCTATGGACCAATTGGAAGGAAAGGAAGTCAAGTTTCCTAAATTTTCCCTGGATAAGAAAGGAAATACAGATGTGGTGACTAAAAAACTGACCTCACTTGGAAAAAACAGAAGCATCTTCCTCATCCATGTCTTCTTGGCTGGCCACATGGCTGGCAAGAGACCAAGGTATTCCTCAGAAGACAGGTGTGTAGGCTTCACATAGGTTGTTGGAAGGCACTGATAAGCCAGGTCTTCTCTGCCTGTCCCTGGAGCAGGCAGAGAAGGTGGTAGTATCATGGATTCCTCTGTGTAGAGTCCAGAATTACAGCTCCAAGGTTGATATGGTCCAGCATCTTTTTGAACCTCTCTGCCACCTTTACAATTATTATGAAAGACTCAATTTCTGTAAATGAATTTTAATTCCAGCCCCAAATTAATTGTCCCTTATCATTACACCTAAGAGCAGAAGACATTGCAGGTGGTACTGGAGAGATTAAAATTGAGCTGCTTATCAGCAGGGAAGAGACTGAGTTCATCTAACCTGATGCACATTAATGTTGCACATCTACCATAATTTGCCTGGGCTCTCCCTCCAGTCAAAGAAGTGACTCCATAGAGTGATTCACTGTATCCTAAGAATAGTGCCTGAGGCAGGTGGGGTGAATCACCCCGAGGAATTGCCTGGCTCTCTCTGGGAAGAGAGTTTTGCCAGATGGCTTTGATGACAAGCCTTTCTTTTAGGTGCTTAAAATTAGATGAAATGAATCCCACTTCAAAATGTTCAAACTCACTGTCTTTCTGAAACAAGGAAGAGCAGCAAACTGCACCTGCAAACAGGTGCTGTTTTAAGTGGCAGCCTTTACTCAACAGAGTAATAATCCTGCATAGATTTCCCAGGGAAGGTGGAGGGTGACTGGAGGCCCAGTATGGTCCTTGCTTAGAGGCTGTGGTGAGAGGTACGAAGCTTTCCTTTTTGCCTTTGCTTTCTGGTATGGCTCCAGTCCAGATAGCTGCTGATTTGCATTCCTCTCATATTTCCACATCGTGCCATTTAAGGTTTCCATTCAGCCTCACAATAAAAAAGCTACAAAGAATTGCTATACCCACCTTTTAGATAGGTAAAGCTTACGCCTCATGACCCTGAGTGCAGTGACAGGTATGATGGCACGTGAAAGCCATCTGAATCACTGCCTTGAGTGCTAGACAGGCAGCTGTGATTGACCATCCTGTCTTACAGTCCAGACATGCTATTCCCTGTGGGAAGGTCACCACCAAACATTGACTCTCAGTATGTCTGTTTCAGCTAACACCCCATGGACCACCCTGCTGAAGGACTTTCCAGTAGTTACACCATAAAAAAAAAAATAGCAAAAGGATCAATCCAACAACGTTTTATACCAAGCACAAGATTTGTGGAAAAATAAACTAAAACATGTTGAAAATGAACATTTATAGAGGATTTATAGAGGATAAAATGCTCTCAGGTATGAACTCAGTATCTTTCTTCTCAGGCTATGGTCTTCTAATGAGACAAGAATATCAAACACACAACAGTGAAATCATCATCTGAATTAACTATATTCGTGTCCAGTTTTGTCAATATTTTTTTGTTCAAAGACCCGAGCATGACAGGTTTTAGATCCTTTTGTGTGATACCTGCTAAATTTTACTCATGTAAATATTTGCACATTTAAATCAGTAGCCCTAAATACCTCCTTTTTTACTATGCAAGGGTAATTCCTTCATAGAGGACAGAACAGTACAAGCAGAGTCCTTGCAATGCCACTCTGGCAGGAAACAAGGCCTGGTACAGCCATGGACAAAAACCTGCTTTTTCAAAGAACTATCAGGATGTTTGTGGTTATCTGATTGCTTGATCACAGGTCAAAAGGCTAGTCCATGCACAGATTACCCAAAGTTTGAGTAGAGGTTGATCAATCAATATCTGTTTTTACAGAAGGTCCTAAAGAATTTCTGTTTCTGGTGGTCTATGTATTTCAGGACATAGGTCCTCAAAGAGATTAAAAAAAAGAGACATCAGAACCTTGTCCTCAGCAGTGCTCCCACAGTTCCTGCTTTTTTCAGAGGAGATAGGAAAGGCCTAGTGCCTCTCGCAAAGCCCACATCTGTCTGGAATCATGTCTGATCCCACTTCCCTGCAAGCTGCCCTGCAGTGAAAGCAAACCCACTTATTTTTAGCCTTCTTTTCATTCAGGAATACTGGTAAGGCCCCACTGTTTGCCATTTCCCCAGTCTGTATCCTCTAAACGAGGGAATCGGGCCCCTCGTGGTAAATATTAGGTGTAACCTGGTGGTAATCATCTCAAAAGGTCCTCCATGTGAACAAGAGAGGCTCTTCTCCATGGTGGATGGGAGGGCTACCTCCATGGGAAGCCATTATAGGCAGGGAGAGGTGGCCTAGGGCTCCAGCAGCACTGCTTCTTTGCCCCTGTGCCCAGCTGCCCCCATCTGCAGCCCAGGGAGTACCAGTGCTGATCTATGCAGAGCCATGCAGAAGGTGACATTGAGTTTTAAAATTTTCTTTTTCCTCTTAGGATTCACAGCTCAGACAAAAGGAATTGTGTGAATTTACTCACACATGACTTTGCATGAATCAAGCAACTTGGGGAGAAAAAAAACCAAAATCCATGATAAGCATTCATAATCCTTTAAAAATATGACACCCACTTGTAGCTGCACAAAGATAGATTGAAGCAGTCTTTCATATTCCCTATGACTGTTATGACCATCAAGGCTTAGCAAGAAAGCAGAGAGGGAAAGTGAGGGGGTGTTTGCCTGCAGACAGTAAAAATAGAATGACATTTTTGCAAACTACTTTTCCAGTCTTCCAAGAGTGATTTCTATACAATGTATGATACAGGAAAGAAATCTCTTAGTCCATAGACTTCTGCAGATTATGATCCATCAGTCTTAATTTTTCTCCAACAGATGATGATGGACAATGCATAATTCACCACCTAGTTCACCTTATTTTTAGATGTCGACTCTATGGCTGCACAGCCTTTGCGCTCCTCAGCATTGGTTCAGGGGGCAGGAATAAGATAAACTAAGCATCTGTATAAAAGAATCAGCTTACTAACAGAAACACTGCAACAGATGCATGCATTGGAGATCTAACCTCGCTTTCTAATAAGCAGGGTAAAAATATGATAATAGTCCTTAATCTAAGTTTCTTTTAAGAATCTCTAAGGGCCAGTGACAATGTTGTGATTATTAAAAATTATTCCAACTCCGTGTTACCTGAGTACTTCAGTCAAAGGTATTTAGAGTTTAATGTGAGCAAATTTTGCAATGGAAACCTTGGACAGAATCTGAATAGGAATCTCTTTCTGCTTCCAGAGTGATTGGCTGACTTACCTGGAGGATGTCTTTTGGGGTAAGATATGAATGGACTTAAAGAAGTCAAATACCATCTACCAACAGTGAGGGTAAGCAAACAATGCACTGTAGAAGGCCGATCATGAGTACTGTACTGCTTTTGAAATAGTATGAGATGAGCAGAACTGTGATTTTGACACTGTTTTGACAGGAGACTATTTTGGAGCTACCCAACTACCCCATTCAGTTCAAGATATAGGATGGCTGAGAGTCTGCTAAAACTATTTTTTCCCTAGTTCCCTCTAATAATATGAGCATAATATTATATATTAGCATTATATATATATATAATATGTATATTATATGAGCATAATATATATAATATATATTATATAATATATATTCCCTCTCATAATATTTGGGTCTAATTTTCAAAGAAGGCCACATACAGACAGGAAGATTTACCCAAGGATGCTGGTAAAGAGACATCACAGTCCTTATGGAAGCCTCAACAACTGAAATGCAGTTTCAAAACAACCTTTATTCTGCTTGAAGACTTATTACAATTTTTAAAGCAACCCAAAAACAAGACACAGCTCCATCAACTCTACAGCTTGAACAAAACTTCAAGGAGGCATGTTTTCACAGTTGCCTTGTAAAGGCAATTTACAACCTGCTTTAACCTGCACCTCCTGAAAGACAATTTTAAAACAAAGTAATCTTAATGTTTTAAAGACATTTAACAGAACAGAGCTTTATTTTTAAAAACAAGAATAAAAAAGAAAATAGCAGCATCTTGGGCAGCTAATGCAATCTCATCAGGACAAGTGCAATGTAACATTACCAACTCCCACAGTTTAGTCTCAACTGCAGTAAATACAACATGATTCTACATAAAATGTTGCACTTTAGAACCTTGTCCCATGGGAGGCATTGTGCTTTGAGCTGCCCATTTCTAAAGTGATCCTGAAAAAAGTTAGTATCAGGATTCACTTTCCCAACTTAATACCATGCATAGCAAAAGCACTGTGTGAAAATCGGCAGAAGTTTTCCTCATTAGAAGCATCTGAATGTTTTCCCAAGCATTATTATTTCATTGCCAATTACAAGACAAAGCCATTTCTCACTACAGAACAGTTGACATCAAATAAAAAAGCTGAAGATTTGGTTTTACAGATTGCTTGACAAAATTTCTTAGATAACAGAACCATACAGACAAGCTTGGTTGGTTTTTTTTTTGCCTTTTTTTTGCTTTTTTTAAGAAACTATCCAACAACACAGAAACTCAGCTTCCTAACTGTATCTGGAAACATGCTGCACCCACAGAGGTCTAGTGTGCATGTGTGCGTCTTTAAACAAAGTTAATGACATCACTTACTGAATTCAGCAAAATGATCATGTTCTGAATGAAAGGTGAAAGTGCACATATATTGGGATCTGTTCACACATTAACACAGCAAGTGTGCACCTGTATGCGCAGATACATATCCCCAACCTGCAAATTCAAATTTCAACTTAAGTAAATCAGAAACTACTTATTTTGCTTGGGAGTTTTGGTTCTCTTTGCTATGTCTCATACCTTTCAAAGGCCTTGTGAAAGAGATGCTGCAGTGCAGCATACCTCAGGAATTTAAATCAAAACAAAAAATTCCACCCTCCCCTGAAAAAGGTAACAAAACAAACCCCTTAAACATATTATATTAGATGAAAAAGCTACACATCAACAAAAGTATAGAAAAAAACCACTGTGTTTCTTCAGTTATATCCCCATGCTTTTTTTCCCCGTATATAGTAGTCTGTTTGAGATCAAATCAAAACTGGAGTGAACTATATGGTACATTAAAGACAAACAACTCTGCAGTGAATAGGGCCTTTGGCAGGATTTAGCTTTGTGCATTAAAGAGGGAGAGAAATGCAGAGGCCACACAATACATAAGTACCAAAGAAAACCTACTCATGCCAATTTGAGGGACTTGATGCCTTAAGCCCCTAATAGTTTTTTATTTTTCTAATTTTTATAAACCATATAAGTTTTATAGGTAGTAGAAGTAGATTTTAAAAGCAGCAACCCTCACTCCCCTTCCCTGTAATACAAGTAGTTTACACATTCCTTAACCCTCTTACCCCATTCTACGCTCGCCATATCAAATCTACGCCTGAATTCAGTGACAATGTTTAGTCTCTTGTCAAGGCAAGGCCTAGGTTGTTTAGAGAACAGCCATATCAGGGCCTGAATAACAAAATGGAGTCAGGAATTAGGTGACCATGTACCCTTTGTGCTCTGAAGATGATGAGACTGATGAAGTAGGTGGTCTCAAAAAGCCCCCAGACTCAATTCTAAGGGGGTGGATCCGAGGTGGTCCAGAGCAAAGGCTACGGGGTGGACACACCTGGGATTGGACAGATAATATAAAATGTAACATCTCGGGCACAGCTGGGCGCGCGCCTTGTAACACCTATTGCCTTGGCACATTAAACCCTTTCCTTATCTCACCCCTAATTAACTGCTCCGGAGTTATTTTTTAGCACCAACATTCCACAGCATCAGACTTAACTGATCCCTGCAAATTGCATAGACCCTGTGTAGGCAGAACATCTCTTTAAGAAGCCCTAAGCACTCATCCTTACAACACAGTGTTCATTTCTCATTGTTGCTTGTGCAAGAAAAGTAAGTGCCAAATCTCATATACACTGGTTTTTTTTCTCCTACAGCCACGCATGAAGAGAAGTTGCACAGCAAACAGGAATTATGTTTCCATTCAGTATGGAATTATATTCCATACTGGACAGGGTATGCTAAGGATATGGCCCACTGACATAGCAGGGGTTTTCTTAATACAAGGAAAATTAGATCCAATGCCTTAACTATGATAAAATTTCTTGACAAAAGCTGCGTGAAACACCAATTTGGATTATATATTTTGCCTACAGAGAAAAAAATACAATTTTACTCTTAAAATATTTAACATTCAGAAATTAATACACGTCCAAAGAATATCTTGGATTGCTATAAGTGTTAAACTACTGTATATTCAACTAAGCTGTAACTTGAAGCCCAGTAGTATAACTGGCATGCTAGAGTAATTGTTGGTGCTTTTCACAGCAAAAACCAGTTACTGGTATACCAAATTTACATGGTCCTATAGGCCTGAAAAGAGTGTGGAATGAGGAAGGTGAGGGATGAAGACTCTACTTCTATTAAGGAAAAATATTCAGAATAATTTTCTAAGTGATGACTGTCATGAAACATTAATATTTGTTGAATCGTGTTTCCTGATATAAACTCCAGTAAGAAAATACACCTATAGGAAAGCAAAGACAACCCACCAAAAAAAAAGAGCACAAAACCAAAATAAAATCAAAAGCCTTACAGCATCAGAACTGAAGTAGCAATTTGAAAATGAAATGATAATATAAAGATCATTGGAGACCAGCAAATTTCCTCCAACAGCTTATAAAGCCCTGCATATTTAGAAATAAAACACAAGTATCTCTAAACCAGAGCTACTGTGGGAGAACTCCATGGGTCTTGCTCTTTTGATTGTGTGTGCAACTCTATTTAATGGTAATGGGTATTGCCTTTTTTAATCTTGGGGGAAGAATAAAGTCATATGTTCACTTAGTCAAATCTTTTCCAAGATTTCTCTGAAGTTCGTTACTTTATCAATTTGCAATGTGTGAATTTCCTCAGTGGTCAGGACAATAAGTAATCATTGCAAACCACAGACAGTAAATTATCCCAGAATTACTAATAAATCTGGTTTAGTAGGATTCATGTATTTGTTTTCTTTAACTAAACCATAATTATGTAAGTCTCTGGTGCCCTGAAATTATGGAACTGTTCACTTTGATACTGCCTCGGCCTACAAACTTCTGAAAGTAAGTATCATAGCCTAACCATTTTCAAAAAAAGACATATTCCAGTCTTAATCAGCTCTATATTGTATCCAAACATTCTCAGTAGAGGTGGAAGCTTTTTTTTCCCCATAATACTAATACAAAAAAGCCCCTAGGCAACAGATTAGAGAAACTTCCTTCATATGAAATGAAAATATCTTTACATGCTGACAAAAATTCTGCCACAGGTCAAGAAATCATTTATTTACTGTGAAAGGTGGATTCATTCTGAGATCCAAACTATCTACACTCTACACTGCAGTAGCAAAATATCCCCATTTTTTTCTGCAGTCACTATCAAAGAAGGATACACTATTTGTTTTTTGTCTTCCAAATACAAAGACAATTGTGATAAAAGTTCAAAATGCTTCAAGAAGCAAATGTAGTATGGTACCGTATTCTAAAGATATCTCTGAAACAGTATTGTTGGACTCAGTGATATTTTGTAATGTTCATATATTTTTTTATTGAATAAAGCAGCTTTGAAGCTTATCAGGCACTGCCCAACAAATATTTCATCAAAAAAAATTTACGAACTTTTTAAACTTCGAGCTAGTAGCTCAATATTCTATTTTTCTAAAGAAAATTGTAAAATATTTCATAGTTTTAATTCTCAAGCCAACTCTTGCTGGCTTCCTGTACATTAAAAAACAAACAAACAAACAAACAAAAACTCTCAAAAAAAAGCAAGTCCCATGAAACAAACAAGAAAATCAGTAACAAAAATTAATCAGGAAAAATACTCTCAGGCAAAAGAAATAACAAAAAAAAGAAGACAAGGAAACAAGAAAGAAAAAGAAGCCTGTAGATATGCTTGAAAGAAGACTACAGCCTAAAGAAAATTCAGTATTGCATAGCATAGTCTAAGAATTCAGCTTTCAGCAAACAGAAAAGGGAAAAAAGAAGCAGTCTGATATTGACAGTTTCCATCAATGATAGTTAGTCATCCAATACTATGTACACTATTATACACTGTATGCCACTGAAAGTCCTGTTTTCTTCAGTCTTAAATATATTCTTAAAACAGGGTTTTTAATCATCTAAACAAAACACTTCCTGGCACTTTGCTATTACAATTACTCTGAACAACATACTGTAATTGAAGTCCTTTTAAAGTATCCCTTAGAAATGAAAGTGCCATTCATTCTGCTACATATCATTCACTAGAAACCAAAAAAATCCACAATGCTGTGTGTCTGGATCCACTGAGTGCAGCAACACCATTCCAAGTTAGGTTGTGACCACAAAATTCCAATGACTGAATGATACAGACCTCTTATACCTTGTGTCTGGGTAATCCAATGTTCTAGCTGGTAAAGCTTCAGAAGTGGTCGTGAACAAGCACCATGCTTAAAGGCCTCTATGTCCCTGCAGGGAGATCAGGTTTGGATTTTTCTCGTGTTTTTCTTTTCTTAATTACAAAAAAACCAAAAAGCACTTCAGATTGCAAACATACATTCACGGCTTACTACTGTGATCTCTCCCACCACAGTTGTGAAGGAAATCTCTAGTCCTATCTGAAACAGCTTTGAGACTGCAAATTCTTGAGTAAAGCTGAAAGGAGCCTTTTCTCTCCAGAGGCCTCAATGTTGTCAAATCATTTCTTTAGAAAAAAACCAAACAATCCGCAGTATTAAGATGTTCATCGCCTCTGCTGTGCATATACTGGGTAGGCTAGTGTGACATTGAGAGAGTCATTGTGCTGCACAAGTGATGTGTGTTGATAATGTAGCACCAGTTCTTTGAGTGAATTGTACAAGTTATATGGCTCTGCAAATCCATACCCAGTAGGTGTTTTGTTTATCACACAGTGCTTTACTTCTCCATCCACCCTAAAAAGGAAAAAAAACAACAGTTTTTAATTTGTGAGTACAGTAAAATTGAGATAGAGAATAAGGTATTGGCAATAAATCTTAAGATGCTAGTCAGTACATAGAATTCCTCTCTTCACTGGTGAGATAATGGTAAAAAACTGGGTTTAGTCCAAATTTGCAGATGTCATGCTGGCTTAGGGAGGCAGGAGATAGGCAGGACTTAGCAGCTGCATTGAAAGGAGTGCACCCATGCTTTTGTTTCCCTTCTGAGTGAGGCTTATCTGTGGGAATGGTACAGTTTGGAGCTGTGTAGGAAATAAAGCAGCAAAGAGAATGGCCTCAGGACTTTCTAAACCTAAAGGTCCAATGGGAATCATGCATATGCAAGTGTCTATGTGCCCCCAGCTTGAGGTAGGCCTCTCAAACGTTGGTTACACCATTCACAAATTAAGGTACATACACA
Source organism: Corapipo altera (assembly GCF_003945725.1). Classification (NCBI taxonomy): domain Eukaryota; kingdom Metazoa; phylum Chordata; class Aves; order Passeriformes; family Pipridae; genus Corapipo; species Corapipo altera. The sequence continues at coordinate 10,103,269 of NW_020884875.1, read as the reverse complement.
ACAGAGCAGGCATAACAGCCTTGCTTGCTGCTTTCTCGAACAAGGAATGTTCCATCTCGCTTTCCGCGCAGAAGATTTTCAGCTTGGCTTCTATTGATATTTCCCACATTCCATGTTCTCTCATCATGATGGGGCAAGTCCTCATCATCTTCTACCATAGAGTATTGGCTGCCAAAAGTGGAAAAAAATGCATTTGTGAAACACATAGCAGAGTAAAATCCACTAATTGAATAGTGTCTATTTCATATTACTTACAAAAAGGAAAAAAAAAAATCAGTGGTTAGTCCAATGCCTGCCTCCCTGGTAAAACTAGGAATGTAAACCAAGTAATATTGCACTGTTCAAACCATTGCATAAAACTAAAATATAAGCTCTGTTTCTTATCTCTTTGAAGAACACTCATGTAAATATGAAGAAGAACGTAAAAAGATGTTCTGCTATTTTTCAGAACCTGCTGTGAGCACTCCAGTACTTCACTACTACCGTTGTCCGCTGTTTTGGTAAACAGCAAGCCCAACAAAAGCAATACCCTCTGAGTCAGCTTGATTTCCAAAGATCCAAACACTTGGTCAGCAATGAAAAATCATGCAATGTATCAACTACAGGTGCTGCTTGGAGAAGCTTTGAGCAGTTGTACAGATTAATTATTTATAGGGGAGATGGTTTTGTGGAAAGGGTGCAACAGTAGAGTGCTTTCTCTCTCTCTTTTTATAAGCAGATTATGAGAAGAGCATATAATACAGGGCCTTTTCTACCGAATCAGCTACCAAGGATATAGCTGTTCCAGAGTTACGGAGAACCCTCTGAGCTAAAGCCCACCATGAAAGAAGATGCACCTGATTCAGCTGTGTGGACATCACTTCAGTATTGTGCAGCTCCAGAGATTCCCACTTGCCCAGCAGCCTGCACTGGTGGGCCCTGCCTCTCCTGATCAGCTTGCAGTCAGTCTGTGTTTGCACTTATTCTCTCTGTAAAAGGCTTTTCATCAGTTTTCCTTGGTTTAAGGAAAAATGACTTCTCACTCATCCATGGTTCTATCTTTCTGAAGATACTCAGAGTAGTCTACAAAAATCAGCAATCTCTCCCAGAATTCAATTTTCACAGAGAAAAAGGGTTCTTCTGCTTCATGTACCACTCTCTTCAAGTCCCTTATACCCTCGTACTCTTTTGATCTGCATGATAGTCAAACACATGCAGTAGTGGCTCTACTTCCAATATAGAGAGTGTAATTCCTGTATTTTATCCTGCTCATTAGATTGCTGTTTGGGTTTTTTTCTGCATTACAACTTCAGACAAAGAAGTTTAATCAAAAGTTTCATTTTTCAGCAGTTACCAGGATCGCTGGCAGGGAGAGTCACAGAGTGAGAGAAGAAGAAGATGTTCTTTAAACAGTTTCACTTACTATTTTGATGCTACACTAAACCCATGGCGTAGCATTATTCTTTCTCTACTGTTTAAGTGATAGGAGTACTACTGGGAACAGGTGTCGACATATTTTACATCATATCATCTTTGAATTGTGCTAAGATTCAGAAAACAACGTGGCTGTAAAACGTGTATGTCATTTTTATCTCCTGCTTCTACCACAGCAGAGAAGCACAATTTCTAGAATAACAGTAAGAGACTCAATAAACCAACCCAAATTAAAATAGATGTGGACAAGGCTAGAATGTAAAACCACTGAAGAGTCATTGTCAGTCTGCTGCTTTTGTTGTGTATTCAACCAAGCACCATAAAAGGCATGCACAAGAAACTACATAGGCAGAAAATGTTTATACAAATATTACTGAGACAACTTTGATTTTCTATTTGTTCATTCTTCACTGTTACTACTTCAGATATTGTGTCCCGCTTTTGTTAAAATCTGGTCTACATTCACAAAACCCAAGTGCTTTTTGCCTTTTTCCCAGTCTAGCCCCTGTCAGAAGCCATAGTATACTAAATTGCCTGAAATGACAGAATACTATCCTGCCATCTTCCAGAAAAATTAAATAAATCACAAAACCAGAGAAGGCCCACTCCTCAGTATATACAAATTTATTATCTCCAACAGTAATGTGATATACTCATGTGGGTACCACTACAGAAGATAACAATTTCAACAACAACAGTTGAAATTCAGAAAAAGGCTGCTCATACCTAAGAGACCTTCTGAACAATTTATCCATCCATGTCACGTCTCTCTAAGACACTAACACTTCATGAACTTAATTTTGCTGGTAAGAATAAAGACACAAGTTACATTTCAGTGCTTTGCTATAGTAACTTGATTATACACTTCCCTGAAAAAATGGAGAGTAGAGGGTGAGATAGCATCCTTTCCAATACTGGCATTATGTAGGCTGTCATGCCTTAACAGTGTGCATTGTTAGTACGCTTGAGATTTCCTCTGTGTGGTCCAAGAATTAAATATGCTTTATCTCACTTCTGTGTAAGATGATTTGAAACACCAGAAATATTTAAATCTTTCAATACTTACTCTTCTGCATTTTCATTTCCAAGCCACTCATTTAGCTTCTTTTGCCGAACACCTTTTTGAGTCAGCCACCTGGATAATAATTGTAAATAAAATTAATTTTTAGTCACAGAAGTTGGATACCATTAAAAAAAACCAACTTAAAACCAAATTTGTTAATTCATGATACTCACATCAAGTACTGATCTCTTGTCTTCCTCAGCTGTATGAGGTCCGGCTTAATGCTGTTCATACGCTTGTCAATCTCTCTATATTCAGCTGCTTGCTTCTTTAAATCTTCTTCTAATCTACGCCTGCTATCCACAATTTCACTTATCCGAGACTTCAGTTTTTCATAGTTGTGCATAATTCTGGATAGAATAATGTGGTAGGTTAAACTCTGATCTCTTACTCATAACTTTATAATCTGCTATTTATACATGTAGACACTTAAAGGAACAGATTACTTCTCTAGATGTAGCTATATATTTCACAAGTTCACATCTACCCTATTTGAGGCTTCTTTGCTTACAACTTTAAACTTGTCATCTTGCTTCAGTTTCAGGCACACCTATACTTGGCAGTTTGTTTTTTCAAAAACCACACAATTTGATACGCAAAACCAAATACTGACCTCTGTATTTCTTTTTCATTTCCTTCCCGTTTAAATTTTTCAATGTACTCCTTACTGTATCTTTCTTGTGTTTGGCACTGCTCTTCAAATATCTTTATTGTTTCGTTAAATGCCTCAATAGCTGTTCTTTTCATTTGAATTTCCTGAAAAAAAAGTAATTGTTATTACAGTTGATATCAGACAAAGGGGAAAATTTATTGGCTTCTATCACAGAAACACTTGAATATGTTGTAAAACAAGACTTCAATATCCCTTTACCAAAAAGGTATTCTTCAAAGCCTTATGACATAGAGACAACAGGCTTGTGCAAAAAGCTACCTTGATGAGGTTTATCAAGGAAGTGGAACTGCTAGAAAAAGAACCAGTTACAATCTTTGCTTTGTATAAATAAATTTTATTTGTGATGCTTAGAGCTGTACGGCAGCACCCTTTGCCCTTTGTACCAACTAATGTCCTTAGAGGTACAGCTGACTTCCTGAAATAAAGGTGTAAGATACTGGCCTGAACAGGTCACATGAGGTCATCTAGCCTATCCTGCCACTACATACCTAGTTGATAACCAAGTCTTTAGTCATTCAAGTTAAAGTTCAAGTTGCCAGAAGTTCTCCACTTTTCTTCAATTATTTCAATTCTTCAAGCTTCCTTGCAAACATGCCTTGAAAACCATAACTCAGCTTGATAAGGTCAGTATGCAGAAGTGCTGGTAAATCCAGATAGTTATGGACTTGCTTTGGATGGAGTTGTCAAGTTGGGCACAGTATAGTTAAGTTTACAGGTGATGGGTGTTCAAACACAAGGAAGTAATTGTACTATTCTGAGCAACCATATCAGGGCACTGGCAGTGGTGGCAAAGGGGAGGAGTAGGAAGATGGTAGTATGAATTCACAATAATATTCTTCAAAATCTACAAAGTCTTCCACTCTGCTTCAAATCTAGCTTACCTGAGATGTTCTTGTGTAGTCTTCATAGAGTCTGTCATATTCTCTGCTTTTTTCTTGGAACTGGGTATTATATTCATGTAATTTCTTTCCCACTGCTTCAATGCTATCCTCTTTTACAACTTGATCCTGGAACGATGAGCAGAAAGAAAGATATTCCATAATGAAGCAATTGTATTGCAGAGATTTTCCAGATAAAACTACTTAAAAGTACCTAGAAAATTACATGGAAATGTGATTCCTCTTTCTTCAATACAGAGAATACTAAATGCTTAATATGCAAATGAGAAATTAATGACAAAAAGAAAATTTGTATTGCAAGTGTTTAGCTTTATACTGAAAATTATATATTTTATCATTGAGTGGGATATTTATTAAGATGTTTATTTCTTAATAATGTATCCACAGTACTTAAATTTTCAAATTTACATGCAAAGTGTGGAGTTGTTTTTAAACAAAAATATCAGGTTTTACACCCAATTTATTTTTTCATGCATTTACAGAACTTAAGTTCTTAATGATAAATGACTTCTCAGTCTGCAGTAATTTCTCAGTATTTAAGTAACACACGAAGAAAATAGACTAAATTACCTGCTGGTACTTAGATACTGGATACAGTAATTTTACATCCAGTTTAGGATTATACTGGGCTAGAGATTCATTCCGGTAGTGGTTTATTAGCTCGACCACAGAGTTGAAAGTTAATGGGTCAGAAAAACCATATTTTCCATCTCGATGAAAAATTTTGATTAATTTGTTATTTCCTCCTTTCCTGCAAATACAGTATGTTGAAAAGTTAGGCATACTTCAAGTACTATTTCCTAAAGCACGCTGTATGTTAAATGCAGTTATTACATTTTACTATCAAGTATCACAGACCTAGTGTTAACTAATCTCACCTTAGAGTAAGTGTGTAGTCCCCATGCATCTTGGTTGAAGCATCTCGTACCAAAAAGGTACCATCAGCAGTGTCTCGAAGCTTCTCATTTACTTCTTCCCTAAAATGAAAGCAAAAGTAACCAATCACTTCAGTTACTTCTCCTGCATTTATTCTCTCACTGTGCTCTAAATTTTTCTGGTTTAAAACAGGTGGGTTTTAGAAGCCTGCTAGATCTCCATGTTAATAAATACAATTATTTAATAGCTCATTTAAAGTTGCTGGAGAAAACTGGGATACAAAAATGGCACTCTGTCCTTTAACTGCTGGACAAAATTATTATTCATGCAAAGGTCTTTCTGCTTGTTCATACAAGCCTGTACAATTTGAGCAGCCAGTGCTGGCCTAGTGTACCTATATATAGTACAGTTAAAAATGTTGCTAATATATGGCACTTGTTAGTCTTATTTGTTAACTATTGCGTCTACAATTGAGGTTTTGGATGAAAGACAAAAAGAAAATATTTATTTCTTGGTGCTGTCCTTTCATACTAGTCTTTCATATAGCTGTCTTAAAGTAACAGAACAATCATTTTGCATACTACATTCTAACTGACTGCCAGTAACTTTTTAGTCATGTTTGGAATAAAACCAGCTGTAATATGTTTGTGTTGGTAAATATCCTAAAAATGGCTCTTATAACTCTAAATTTTTTACACTTGAAGCATAATACATATACACAGAATAGCACAGCAAGATCATCAAGCCAAGCATAAGAAATATATGTCTTGAGCTGATTTACCTTGAGATATCTCCCCAGTACCATTCTGCATCTTGTAATGACATGTTGTTATTCATGCTATTGTTAGTTACGGTATTAGGTTTTGGTGGCTTAGGAGGCAGCGCTGCAAATGAAATGGGGGAAAAAAGTTGATTATAACACACTGAGAACATGACCATATATTCTTTGAAATCACATGTTACTACATGAATTCTATGATTTTATGAATGAGGAAAAAAAGGACTGGTTACCAAACAGAGTTGTCCATCACTAACAGTTTTTAAAAGACATTAAAGGAATCAAGATACTGTACTGAAAATGAAATAATTCAAAATAAATTTGTACTGTTTCAAAAAACTCTGTTACTCTTGTAATAATGTATTTTAAGTAAAATATAACACTAAACCCACCTCCTCCCTCTGTGAAGAAAGCATTTGAGAAAAAAAATCTGAACTTTGCTTTTACCTTCTTTCACTACCTTCAGGTGAACATAAATAGTGAAACATGTGAAATTTTTTTTATCCTCCTATATAATAATCTTAGACAAATTTTACTGCTTCCTTACCTAGAAGCTGAGTAATAAAAAATGCAAACCCACAGCAATACTGTATATTTCAAAAAGAACTGGGTTTTTGTGATCCTTAGTATTCTGTGCAATAATATGCAAAAAAAAAAAAGGAAAAAAAAACCCAAACCAACAGTTTAAGAAACCCATCTGTGACCTAAATATCTCTTGTGTTAATCTTATTATTCTACAGAATAAATTGTGTTCAAATGGCAGGACTGATTAAAAACCACATTCCCCTTTTCTCAATGTCAAAGCTGCATACGTATACCAGTGGGTGCCAGAGAAGATACTGCAGCACTGACTTAGTAACAAGGAGGACTACATTGGAATCAGCATCAAAAATCAACTCAGCTCTTTCAGTAAGTACATCATTCCTGTCCTGTATACTATGACTGGACTCAAAAGACAATGTTTTTAAAGTTGCAATGAATATCAGGATAGCATAATATTTTCATATAATATGAAAAAAATGATGCTATAACAGGTATTCAATTAATATTGCTAAATTTTAAAAATGTTTTTCCTTAAACAGTCCAAACCAACAATTTGTAATCAGTATTTCAGGAAACAAGAGTGATACTACAGCATCTCCTTTTAGGTACAGTGTAGAACAGAGACAGCAACAATAATAATAAAAGAAATACAATTTTTTTAATTATATAATAACAGGACAAGAACTACCTCTGATATAATTTAAAAAAACTACAAACAGGTCAATTCATTAAAAATTCAATTAAATAAGCAGACAGGTATATGTTAAGATTCTAATTACTACAACCATGCACTAAACAACAATTTCATTCTAATTTATGAAAAAAAAAATAATATTTGTGTCAATAACAAAGTAAAGAAATCCTACATATCCAGTAGCAATTTTCCAGCATCTATTGCAAAGACCAAAATTATTAAGTCTTCTATAATAAGACTGCAGTTTTACCTGGTGGATCCATTTCTATGTAAAACATCAAGTCTGTGCCACAACTTATATCTGTCTTAGGATATTCTACATCCAGCTCTTCCATATTCCAAACAGTATTGTACATTTGCATGAGTTTCACTGAGTAAGCTCAGATACAAGAAAAGAGTCAAGCTTTCTTTGTAATGGTGTCTTGGAATTCATTTTAAAACCTATAAGGGGCTGCACTGTAACCTATTACATCATAATCCTCAGCCAATCATGTCAAAATAATGTCACCAAACCACTCCTGCTTCCTTATTTTGCTCTACATTAATCTTAAAACCATTTCAGTTTTGGAAAGAATCTACAGTTAGCAGAACTGCAATATAAACCTGGTATTACACACAAAAGGAGCAAGTGGACTCTCCGTGCCCGTGCTCCCGGCTCATTTTCCTAACTTAGCAGCATGGTACAGTCCAATCCTCGCAGGATGACAAAAGGCTGATATGCTGCAGCACGTAGCTCTTGCACACACGCACACACACAGGGCAGCTCCCTTTAGAAGCATGTCAGTCACATCTCAACTGCATTCTCCTGCTTGGATGCCTGAAGTTTACCATTCAAAAAGCTTTAAAAGGATTCTAGACCTACTGCACATATTAAAGATGCAGAAGGGAGAGGAGCATGATTTTGTGCATGTCCATTACACACTCATTTTAGACAAACATCCACACAGAGACACATATATATCCACATAATGAAATACAGATTATGTTTTTAACCTGTGCAGATTTCTATTATTTTAATGGGCACACAGGTCTGATAGGGTACATATTATTACGTAAAACGTGCTTACTATAGAGATGTCTTTCTCTCTTATCATTATGTAACAAAACACAGTTCAAATCAATCTGGATTGACTGATTTTGAAATCTAAAAAGCAAATATTTTAATCTTCGCAGATTCGTTGAAAACATGGAAGAAAGTCAAAACTGAGCAAGATCTTCAAAAGTGTTTTTGCTTTCTGTCAGGATACAAAAAGATTTAGTCTGCCTTTTCACATGGTTTCTCTGCCTTATTCTCAATGAGATATTTATCAAGTTAATTGTTTTTAAAAGTAAGAGTCCCTTGTCAGTGTCTCCTTCATCACTTGACTTTATGTCATCAGTATCCTTCTCCCATTTAGAAATATTCCATCTTAACTCCCCCCATCAGTGACTGTAACTCTCTCCCATCTCTTGGAAGAAACATGCACAGAACAGACTATTAACTCCAAAGCAGAATGCTAATTAAAGTAACGTGAATGTTTTATACTTGCTATAATCTATGGGGGGAGAAAATCAGAGACCAAAAATAACCATGACAAAGACTAGCTGTAGCAACTATCTGTGCCTGCATCATAAGAAATTCTGGAGCAACACATTTCAATGTGCTCTATCTCAGAAATATCAGAAATATTAATTAAAAAAAATTAACACAATTTATATCCTTCCAAATATTTAACACATGTTAATCCCTGCCTCCCTTCCCCCTCCCACCCCACACGTCTGGTCTGTGCCTCTCAGTAGGTTACCCCTTTCAGACAAGCCTCAATATATATGAGTGTATCTGGAGTACCAGAATATACAAAAAGATGCATGCTAGTATGCTTTGTACATTAAGAAGCTTAAATTCATTCTGAAGTAGACTCTGCTCTCCCAGTTTAGGTAGACATGTTCCAAAGATTCATTTCATTTCCAGAATGAAATAGGATACTCAAAATCATCCCAGACACAAGTCTAAACACTGAACTTGGAGGTTTAGCCCATCTGCTACCCAGACAGTTGAGTTGCCAAGGTAATTATTTAAATTAAGCAACAAAGACTTCCTATGAAGAGAACATTGCTGCATTTAGGTCTCATGTGGGATCAGTAAGATTTTATTCCATTGCATAAAGATTTTCAGGAAAAATTATTTCACTAGGGTTTCACTGGTGGCCAAATTTAGGACTCAACAAACTTGTATGATCAGGTTAGTGCTCAGCTCAGACTAGTCTAGCCTGCAGGTAAGAAAAGACAGGAGACAGATAAGCTATTCCCCATTCCATACATAACCTAGAGAGGTACCGAAGTACTTTAACTCATGTGTCTTAAGACCATTAAAACTCTACCTGGTAATCAGTTACAGTATGATACTTCCAGAATATGATAAAGAAAACACACACAGAAGTTGAAAATCACTTACTTTGTAAATTATGCATTGCAAATGATCGCCCTTGTAATACTGTCGGAATATACAATCCAATATTGGTTTCCTCTTATAAAAATCTTTCTTAGAAAAAACAACCCAAAACCTCCTTTCACTAGGAAGGTTTTCGGGAGAAATGAAGAAAAAAATTCTGAAAAAGAGATTGCTCTGCTTTCCAACCAATGTTCCATAAAAATCCCTAAAAAACCTGCAACATGCAGTGAGAAAATCCAAGCCTTCTCTCTCTTCTTAGCTGCTTAATGCTCTGTGCTGTGCAGAAGGTATCCACTTACTCTGGCTCATCATTAAAAAGTGCACCTGACTTCAGCACTATGGAAAAAAAAGAAACCACCACCCTCAGTAGCTTGCACGTCTCTCTCAGATAAAGATCTCAGCTTCATGATTAACTTGGGTAGGTTCAAATATTTGCTGAGCCAGGGGTTTCAGGTGGGGGAGGGGACCCAGATTCAAAGTAAAAGTTGTCATCAGCTAACAAGTGGTCAATGCAGGACTAACTTTCTCATTTTAGCTAAGTAAATGAGAAGACCATTGTAAGAGGCCTTAAAATAGTCTCTAGCACTGGCTGCTGCATGCAGTATTGAAGATGAGAGAAGCACCATGAACAGCCAAATACAGGAAGCGGCTAACCGGAAAAAAAAAAAAAAAAAAAAAGAAAAACCAACAACAAAAAAAGAGAGGATAAAAATTATCCTTGAAAAGAGCTGCATCTCTCAGAGCAGCCCTGTGCAAGCAAAAGAGCCTGCTTGCAAGTACAGCATCTCCTCCTACACATTTATGCTGGTTCACAAATACAGGTGCTGCTTCAAGACCCCTAGTCTGATGCTGTGAGGCTTTTTACCTATTTCCTGTAAAGTAAAAATACTACAAAAAACACCTATCTGTATCCATGGTGTTTTCCAGTAGGTAGGATTGTTCATTTGTTGGGAAAGCAACAGTGAAGAGGGAGAGCTTTAGGTCAAATTTATTTTCCTTGCCTTACTGTTTAGTGGAGACCAAACTTGCTAAAGGAACAGAGCAGCAATTGAAAAGCTTGCTCCCCTTTGCCTTCTTTGCCAGATAAACTTCCATGACAAAATAAATTCAAAGTGATAGGAGAAGCAGACACATTCAAATAAAGAGAGAAGGGGATTAATATTTTCCTCCCACTTGTTGCAAACAGTGAGAATTTCTGATAGTTGTGTTGTTTCAGATCTTCTTGTTGCTTGTTATGGCAGCCAAATAGCATAGAAATTTTTGCCTTCCTAATACTTCACCTACCGAAATACTCCTAATGCTGCAAAATGTCACTTGCACCTAATAATGAAATCCCAAATATCTGCAGTATATTTTTGATGTTTTGCAGTAGATTGATCAGCTTCACCTATAACAATCCCTTGCTTCTGTAGTTTTAGCCTTTGCCTAGTTGAACAATTGTCAGTTCTAAATATAATTTAAAGCAGCAGAGTCCAAGTGGAGATGTCAACCTGTATTTCTGAACAAATGCAGCTTCAGACTGTAGCTGATATGCCTCTTTACTGTTAAAATTGTGGAAGGGATTAAGAAAACTTCTTGGTTTATAGGGACACAATACAGAAGCATATTCGGAAGGGAGAAAAGACAACCCAACCCTGGCTCACTGAATTTTTTAATCTTTTTAAAAAGCACAGGTATCCACAGAGAGACAATGAGTTCCTAGTTGTCCTGCAGAAGGGAATCGAGTGTCTTGTCAAAAAAAGATACTGGGATGCACACACTTGTATTTTTAAATATTGCCCTATCTTAACTTTTTATTTAAATTTTGAAACCTTCACTGCTGCACATTTAATCTGCAGCAGATTATTACTTGAAGTTACACTCACAGTGTTCTGCTATCAAGATAACATATTTTTTTCTACATCTAAAGCAGGAAAAGAACTGATCAGATTTGACATGCTTTTATGTGTGTTACACATACTTACATGTAAAACCACACACATGCACGGATCAATCTGTAAAAATTCTAGTAGTTTTTATCAAATACTTCCAATCAGGTATCAAGAAACATAAAGCACAGGCTAGCGTCAAAACTTAAACCAATAGAGCATTCCAAAGTACGGTGGTTAACCAAACATTTTACTTTCCGTTAGATCACGGTTAAAGCCTGATTTTTATTAGCTTAGAAGGGGAGCCCTCTGCTGGGTGAATCAAGGACGCACAATATCCCTCCCTGCCGCGGGGCATTCGCTTTCCCTGGGACACACTGCCTTCTGCGTGCTCCAGTCCACCCTCGGTGGTGCTGGTAGTCCAGCCAAGACTGTGGCACGATGCAGAAAAGTCCTGCCAAAGGACGGCACTCCTACACATTAGTTTATGTCCCCAGGACACTACTGACAGGACTGTGGTCTTAGCCTGACCGCTGCAGCAGTCCAGGGGAGCTCTTGAGTCCAATTCTAAGAGGAACTGGATCAGCCTTTACACTGCTCCAGTCCAGCTGTTTTGCTACCCACCCTTGCTAACATTTTGTGTAGCTAAAAGCAAAGCGTCTGCACCTTGGTGATACTGCCATGACTTTCACCCCATCACCAACAACTGAGCAGTTACGTGTGAGGCAGTTTTACTACCTCACTAATTCTTACCTATGATCCTCTGAATAGTAAAACTCTTCAGGCTTAAAGTTGCAGTATTTCACAGTTTGAGCCATTTATTTACAGTTTTATGTACAAGCCTGAGAAACAACTGGGATGGACAGACCGAACAAAGCATCTCAGCTTGAGTCAGTGCACAGGATATTAGAGGCTTTGATTCGTCCATACAACAAGACAACTCTTTCCTGCCTCTGCAGAGCTCTTCCTCTGCTCTTTAGCAGCAATGCTACCAGCTCCCCACATCCCCTTGCTCTCTCGCCACATGCCGCTTACTCTTTGCCTTCCTAAAACAGACCTTAATCTCATACAAAGCCCCTCCACACTCTGTAACACCCCCCCAACCCCAGAAAGGACCCCAATCTCCCAGAACTCCCCACAAAAAATCACCTCCCAATTCTTCCAACATCCCATCTTTCTCTGTGTGACCTGCCTTCCCAGCTACTAGCGTCAAAATTACCGTGCTGCCCCAAGCATCCACTGGGCCCCACAGACAACCCTGAGATCTGCATCTAGGACAGGCCTCCTCCAGACACGAAAGCCAGGAGCCTGTATGATCCCAGACAATCAACTGAAACCTCCCCGTCTTCTATACCTATAACTATAGCCTAATATAGCCTATTTTCCAATATTTACCTTCACAAGTCTGTATAATCCATGAGACTCTGTGAGACAAGACACTTGATTGCTTTCTGCAGGATAACCAGCACTGTTTGCTAAAATCTGTCACAATTAAGCTACTTTCTTCTAATAGCACTGTTTTGAATAACATATTTAGAGACTTGCACTTTGTTCTTCTTGCACTTTGTTCTTCACTGAAAAATCAGCATTACTCTTTAAATTAAAGCCTGTGCAGCTGTACATCAAGTTGGGGTGTTCAAATGGGATAGGAAATCACCTTGCTTGCCCACCAACACCATCTTCTGGCTCTCCTACTGATAAACTTGAAGAACGAGACATGAATCAGAAAACCGATCTTGTTTTCTCCAGCCTTATTTTTCCTGCTACATTACTTTACCTTTGCCTGCTAAGCAAGTATCTACGATTCTACAACCAGGTATTATAACTTTAGTACTTTAACTTCTGTATAGGTCTAAGCACTATTCTAACTGACAAACTAAAATGCAGAGTTTGTGGATGAACACTGTGACAGAGGAAAAAAACCAATCCAATTGTTCTGTGATAAATCAAGTAATGGTGTAGGGGTAACTTCCTCTTTTTGAATTATGGTGTGCAAAGCATCATTCTAGCTAAAAGATGTCCAACTAAAGATGCCCAATTTAGGATAATAATTTTAAGATACAATAAGATATAAGGTCCAGTTGCTTACTTTCTATTGTTCCCAGGCAAGAAGGATAAATAGTGGGAGATGTAGTAAGAAAGAACCCCCACAGCTGTGCAAAGATCTCCTCGCTATTCAGATCATTATCTCCAATACTACATTTAATATCTCTGTGTACTGCATAAGATATCACTAAAACTTCATGCACAGCTTGTTTTAGACAGAATGTTCTCATCTTAACAGAAAAAAGTATGAAAGGAGGAAGCCATCACTCCAGTCTGTGAAAAAGAGAAGAAACCTGGCAGCACTGGTTTTCCTGTTATCACTTAGTTGTCATGACATTATTTTCAACATGTAAAATTCTTTCTGCTTAAAACCGCTTAACTCGTCCACTTGTAAAATTCTATTAAAAATTGTAATTCTCAAACTAGTTATATGACAAATAAGATATATTTTATTGGAATCTTCTTTTTATTACAATGTTTCTAAGCAATCTTTATGCCAAATCAAGCCACTACAAACAATAATCTTAAAGATGACAATTCTGAAAAACACAGAGTCTTCTACGAGAACTATAAAAACAGACCACTTCAGATGTTCAGGTTAGTGAATGATTTTGGTGTGGAAAACGGACTCATGTCCTAGTTCTTGAACAGAACAGAACACTATATGAAGATCCAACTTTTGAAAATTATTCAAACCCTTTACAGGCTTAACAGCAGAGGCTAGCTAACCGTAGACTACAAAGCCTGAAAATTTTTACCTGAGTTATTTGTCAGCATATTAATAGATGTGCAAATGTTCTACTAAAAAAACATTCTACTAGACAGGATGGACTTTGAAATGCACAGGGAAGGAGTTCTGTTTTTGTAGTAGAACCCATGAAAAATCCAGGGTGGACCCTCAAAATAAATTACTGCCATCTGAAATATTAATTAATGTAGAAGTAATATTATAAACAATCTGATGTTTGATTATAATTATTAATGTAGTGTCACACACCATAAACCTGGTGGATACAATGACATTACTTCAATCACCCTAATCATATTCTCAAGATGACTAGACTCCTTGTCCTCATTAGTAGTTCTAATGTCAACTCCTTTCACTTTTATACTTTCCTCACTTGAAGCAACTCAGAAATGCAACCAAGGGATCTCTTAAGTGCAACTTATAAAATTCGTACTTTAAAACTTAAAAACTGTCGACCCTATGTTTTTAGCCTCCCAGTCAGTGCCTCTAGACACGTTTATTTACACACCCGAAAGCATTTGCAAATGTATAACTATAAAAAATGCTATTAGCATTAGAATATTGGAGGATTTAATATCTATTTTGCTTTTTAAGACTTATAATGTATGACAAAGAAAATAATTCTTTATCAATTAGCAGCTATTTGCTGATTCTTAGTAAAATAGGATAAATAGTCATTTAAAAGTTTGGACTCTCCTAGTTATGAAGCCTTAGGAAGAAAAACACACAGTAGTTCTGGAAATGCCTGCTTAACTATTTTGATAAAATGTAACAAAAACAAATACATGGAAACTAGCTGAAAACAGATGTACACTAAATGTTAGGGAAAATTTCCTAACTACAAGAGCTGGCAAGATTAGAAAAGCCTTTCAACCAAAGCAGTAGGAACAAAAGTTTTAGCTATTTTAACTTAGTCTTCAATAGTTGATGAAGGGGATTATACAATGTGCCTACCTGAAATACAGGAAATGAAGCATTTTTCTGCTGCTGTGCTCTAGCTTTTCAAACCCTAAGCAGCCCTACAAATACTACTGCCGTGAACTTCACTTTGTACTTTGAATAGAGAGGTAGGAAAGCTACAGGCTGTCCAATGTTCTGTTCACCATCACCCTATCCTCTGTTCAGATATCCTTTGTAAATAAGCTGTGAAATGAATTGCTTTCAGCTAACATGTAAAGTTCCTGGCGTTAATAATTTCCTTTGCACACAGTCAGCAACTATGCCTTGCTTTTAACAATATTTGATTCAAACCCAGTGATTTCGCATAAATCAGAGGTGACTAAATCAGATGCTAACTTACAGAATCAATGCAAGTATTATCTTTCTTTCCTGGATGGGCTCTTAATATTTTTTGGATTATTTATATTGATATCAATAAATAAATCTTTTGAGTATCTGGATTGAAATATATATATATATGTAAATAAATGGGGAAATTTACTTTCTTCCAATATCTCTATGGGGTATAGTATTTCTAAGAAAATTTGCCCATAATTAAATTGAATGCTCAATAAAACCTCCAGAATTAACCCCTCCATCACTGTAGGATAGGCATTCTATTGGTTTACAAGTCTTAAAAAATCCACAAATTCCTATTTGCTGCTTATTGAAAGAGAAATGAAAGTCCTAAGGCTGTACAAACTATGGTTATTAAAATTATTTTAATGAAAAAGACCATTTCTTATGGAGCAAATGTTGTATACCACATAAAATAGACAAACAACTTCTGCTTAGTTCTGTATTGCACGCTTTTGCTTTGCATTAATTTTGATTAAAAAAGAAAAAATTATTTACTGTTCTTAAGTTGAATTTCATTATTTAAGCAAACAATGGTATATAACTTAATTAAAAAATATTTTTTACCTGGTACAGGCTGTCTCTCATTCCATTCACTTGTGATTAAAGCTTCGACGATTTTTATGTGGTGTTCCGTATTATCAGAGCTGCAAGAGATGGATCAGGCAGTAAGAATTAGGAGAAATAAAAAAGTTTACTCTAGAGTTATTCAAAAAACATTGAAAAAATTTACTACAATGCCCTCACGCCAGAAATAAGTTGAGAAAATTATTCAATTAAACTTACTTTTGTATATGACTAACCCATATTTGCAGTAGAAAATATGATAAAGATGACCCACATACCTTGTGATCTGGAATCTGAAAAGCAGAGGGCTGAAAATTTCAGACAAAGACCTTGCATTCAAAAGATTTTTGCTGGAGGCTTGACAAACTCTGAGGAAATGTTTGAGCAAATACTGGAGTGTAAGCCAATATTGGGGAGGTATATTTGGAGATCTGATGAGTTTCTTCAGCAACTGAGCATACTCTTCTGAGCTCTGCACTTCTGCGAGCAAATAGATAAAAGGCTCTTGAAATCAGCACAGGAACATTCAAGTAAAATGAAACTATATGAGACTCCTTTAGAAGCGTCGGTTTTACAGAAAAAAAATAATTCTGTCCATTAGCACTGTAAGATTTCTTTCATCTTTTAAAAAAGTAAAATGCTCAGAGTAGAGTGAAGAACAAGTATTTAAAAGTCGAATGGAAATAGATATGCATTTTGGTAAAAACCACAATATGTTCAGAGTGTACTGGTAAAAGTCTGTCTTGTGTTTAGCGTTACACATGATTGGGTAATTCAGAGATGCACTAGATAAGTCTCACAGGTGTTGTTCTAACTTTGAAGGTTACCAGTAACAATATCCTGTCCTGAATATATAACAGAATACTTGGCCCTGAAAGCCAAAAAGCCATACTTGTTTAAAATGACCACTGTAGATGATGAATGCATGTATTTCTCACTTCATAATCTGCAACTCCCAATGTAACACAGCACTCCATGACCTCTAATACATTTACTTTGTCAGCATTGATAAAAAGTTAAAAATTAGCTTTCTGCATACAGATAAGTCCTTGATTTTTTTCCCCCAGTTCTTCTATAGTATTTCTACTTACTAAAACAAAGAGAACTGTGTAATCCCTTGTATTTTCCATTATGTTTACACAAATAAGTAACCAAATAATGCAGAATAATATCTAGTTCTGCTGAAACAGCTTTCATCAAAAATGGTGAAGGTATTCATGTTCTCTGAGATGCTGCCACATTGTGCAGAATCTTCCCTGTTCTGTGAGTGACAGCTGGACTACCAGATATTCAGAATTCTAAAAAAAGCTTTTTTGTTTGACATTTGAAATACTGTGATAATCATACCTTGAGCTACAGAAATCATGTCACTGTGAACAGCAGCTGGAATGATGGGATTTGGCAGGTCCTGGATATACCTCTTGAGAGCATCTGATAAAGTATGCACATCAAATGTCTCTAAATCTAATGAAGAGGCATCTAAAGGGAAAGAGCAACATACTTTTTAGACTTTAGAAAATGTAAAAAATATACAAAGTTCATCATATTAGGGCTTCATAACAAGCCAAAATTGCTAACTTACATCTGGTTTATGGGGAACAACTCATAAGAAAGAATGAAAGACATTAAGAAATATCTTTGAGACTAACAACATACAGTGTTCAACACCATGTCCAGGCCTTTGGCATATGATGAACCAAATGGCTTCTGCAGCTGTTTGTGGCCTTCTGTCACATACAGTTCAGGGCTGAACTCAGAGTAACAGTAATGACTTGCTGCATATTGGAAAGGTAATGGAACACCAGAATATTTTTAACAGGTCTCTGTTTTATGCGTAAATATTTTGTGTAAGAAGTAAGTATTAATCAAAGGTTTGGTCAAATGCCACTTCTCTACTGGTAGCTACTTCTATTATGACTGAAAGTTTGAATAACAACTTGGGGCTCCAAGTCTGTAAATATTTATGCGAGTAAGTCGAAACAAATATACATGTGCAGAACTTGTGCAGCTGTTAGGATTTATCTTGTAGAACCTGATACCCTTCCAGGATAGTTATGACTCGGGATAAAGTTTGGAAGTATCACATAAAGGAATATCATCAGCAAAAATAAAAATAGGAAAATATAGAAATCCTTACTTAGTAGGAGCCAGATTAGGTAGGGTTCATCGTGAAACATGAAACTCTGGTACAGTAAAGTCCTCAGTGTTTACAAAAAGATTCATATTTGGTACAAGAATTTAGAGGCATTAATGCTGATCAACATTCTATGCTAGCCAGGTCCTCTGTAAAATAAGTCCTGAATCCATTTGGCCAGTTTAAACAAAAGTAAACAGGGAGGCAGAGGAAATCAGATATGTGGTGCATCTACAAGTACTGTGAAATAAGGCAGCCAAGAGGGGGTAGTGAGAAACTTAGAGCTACTCCACCTCCTTTCTGTTTTCCCCAAAGAAAAGCTTGCAGTATGAGCTCAAATCTTATCAGAGACTAAAGAAATTACACACAGACTAAAGAAATTACATGAGAAAAGAGACATCATGAATGTCTCAGATGATAAAAAACTTACAGTGTGGGAATGAATTCTACAAGAGCAATTATGTGTCAGAGAATCCAACTAAAAATTCTTCAGAAATAGTTTTTATTAGTTTTGTTGCTTACTGAATGTTTTTTTTTTCATAAGACAAGTTAAATCATGCCTCTTCAGTGTTGACCATTTCCTTGAAGTATATCCCAAATTATTATAGTGAGTACATAAGTGAGAATAAACTTACTCTGGAACTCTTTAGGTGTAATGATATAAACAGACCTGACCTCTTCCATCTGCCAAGCTGGCCAGATGCAAGTCAACTTTGATTTTAGAGCTAGATAGCACTGTGTTGATGCTAACAGACAGTTAGTCAACTATGGAGAGCATTTTAGCCGTTATCAGAACACCACACTAACGCAAGTTCAAAACTTTGAGACCAAAGATGACTTTGCTCTCTGAATTAGCATTCTGCTGATTCAAAGAGAGCAGGCAGAGGAGATGAGATCTGTCTGTATCCATGTACCTGGATGCCCACTGCACTAGCTTTGTCCTGGAAGATTCTGATTCTTTCTTAAAGAAAAGTCAGAAAGAGACACTGTTACTAAAGGGTGAAGTCCTGTTTTTGTTTCTCAAAGCTAACTACATTTTAAGTAAGAATACATGTAAACCACAAGTTTTTGATCTGAGGAGATAGATGAACCTTTCAAAAAAGTACACCTCAGTTTAGAAACTTAAGAAAGGATGCAGATAAATGAAGAGATACATTCATATTGGTGCCCAGAAAATCTGGATTTATCTGGACTAAAAATACAATTACAAACTAAAAATATGGCTGCTAGTGTGAGGCTGCTAGCACCACAAGCATGTCTCCTCTCCCTGCTTGTACACATACACTTCTTCACTCCTGCCACAATCAGCAGAGGACAGGATGCCCTTTTGTTTTGAAAGAACAGACGACTCATAGTATCATCTCCTATTAATTTTGTTAATGTTTGCAATTATTAAAAATGAAGAGACTAATTCACAGTTTAAGCTTGCTTTCTTTGTCCCTTCGGCAACAAGGCATGTAGCCAGTTTCACTTCCCACCCCTTGTATTTTTGTGCTCCTTTAACCAAGTGAAAGTTCACACCACACATTGCACCGCAGCTCGCCAAGATGTAGTCAAGCACTCTCCTACAATAGCTACTGATCTCTCATACTGCAACAGAGTGCTGCCAAGCCAGTATATTCTGTCCTGAAGCAGTGTTAAAGAGAAACAAAAAGAAAAGGAAATATATTTCAGGAAACTTGAATGGGTAAGTGGTGTTATTGGTGTAGTTGTGTTTTACTGTCTAAAACCTGAGAACTCAGCCTACAATATTAATCAAATGGTCTCTGCCACTCTGTAGCAGGGTAGGTAATGTGCTGCTGTTGCCACCCCACCAACTGGACCGAAAACTGCACACATAGAACTGTATGTAAACAAATGGTTGTTTGTTTACAAAATAATAACCTGCAGCCTTACAGGAACAATGAATCATTATCTTGACTCTGACCAAAACATCTTTTTTTTCTCTGTACAGCTAGATTATCTGTCTTTGAACAAGCAAGAGGACAAGCAGAGATTAAAATTATTATTCTTGGAAAAAACCCACACAATGGAGCCATGAAGAAAGAATCTATAAAAGTGATAAAACCTTTCATATTAACTGTAAAAGAAAAATTTTAATTATATATATGTCTTCTTAATACTATACTATTGAGGACCAGAACATATGAGTGAAGGAGCAAAGAAAAAAGGAGTGCTCTGACCACAAAATCTGTCTAGTGCTTTAAGAAGGATAACTGTACTTACCACATTCAAAGATTTGTCTTAAGTCTGCTGAACTGCTTGAGCCTTGTGCTCCATACAAAGTTGAGCACTCCAGACCTTCAAAACAAAATCAGTGGGATGTATTAAGATTTCAGTGACTGTTGCCTTGACACAATATATTTCTCTTTTCTTCAAGAAGTTTAAATTAGCAACATTCTTCCACCGCCATCCACCTATCACAGTAAGAATGTGTCTGCTTTTTAAGGCTATAATACAGTTCCTTTTATGTTCAAACTGCTGTGTCTGCAGAAAAAGCTCACCAAGGAAAATCAGAAATACCAGCAGTCCCATGTATTCTACACAGCTATCCACTGGCCAGCTGTAGAAGGCCAGGACTAAGAAACAGATTCACACTGGTGTGAGAGAAAATATCTGTATATGTCACATAATATGTCTAATAATCCACCTGAATAAAAGACACCAACAAAGTGGTTTTGTGTGAAAGGTACTGTTTAATACTTCCCTATTTCAGTGAAAATAGAGAAGACACAAGGGAAGAGATCATATCCTGGTATGCAGAGTGCTGATGATTTAATACTATCAGTGGTGTTTCCTGAAAGCAGCAGCTACTTATACAAAGGGTTGCTAAATACTGGCCTTTCTCATTGATATTAGCAAGCCCCTACTCATTCAGGAAAGGCTTATGCTCTCTTAAAAGTATGCAGTATGTGAGAACCTATGTGCCCAAGGATAGCAGCCTGATTCTGATGAGAATATTGCTTTTCCTCTTGTTCCCTGGCTTAAGACCCCTGAATGATCAGAACTCACTGAAGCTGCTCCTTACCTCACCAGGACTATGAAGTCAACATCAGAGGAGGTGCCAGGAGCACAGAAATAGGGCAAAAGAGGTAGAACACAGAAAAAGAAAGAGGAAAGCTTCAAAAGGATGGAGAGACATCAACATGGGAAAGTAGGAAAGAAAAAAACCATAAAAATAACACTGGCTGGTTCAACATCAAACCAGTCCTTGTAACTTTTTCATGGTTTATTATTTTCTTTGCCCCCTGCTTTGGGGCAAAGTATTACTTGTTTCCCTGTGTGGCTGTGTATCCAACTCAATGTTACGAAGGTGTTTCCATAACCAAATGGTTAGAGAAAACAAAACAATACCAAGCCCTTCTCCCTTACCTTCTAATAATACTCATATTAGTTGAGTTATTAAATGTCATTTGAGATAAGCTTTGGTTTTGCTCCTACAGTCCAAACAGCCTCTACTGAGCAGAAACCAGTGCAACAGACCTTAAATGAGATTATTTCAGGTGTTAAGCAATATGATGCATTATCAGCTCTAGAAAGGGGAGATGCCACCTCTGGATCCAATTCTGCAGTCTTGGTTCACAGGAGCAACAAAAAACCTTGGTAGCTGTTCTTCTGCCTACCTTTCTTTTCAATGGTCTCTACTAACTTGACAAGAATCTGTGGAGCAACATCAGGAGGTGCAAACTGCTCTGTAAGATCTGGAAGTGAAAAAG
This sequence comes from Corapipo altera, assembly GCF_003945725.1. Taxonomy (NCBI): domain Eukaryota; kingdom Metazoa; phylum Chordata; class Aves; order Passeriformes; family Pipridae; genus Corapipo; species Corapipo altera. The sequence goes on along the minus strand of NW_020884875.1, from coordinate 10,081,524 downwards.
CTGTAAAAGAAAAAGAAGAAAAATAAGCCAAGCTACAGGTGAATGCAATTACTGTTTATGAAAATCATGACATGCAATGCAAACAGTTAATTTAGTAACATAACAAACATGCCACATATCAAGGCCACAAGAGAAGACTCCATAAGTAATCAGAAAATAGAATAAAAATGATGACAATTGCATTTTTATAGCATTTTCTTTTAGGGACCTAACTCAGTCCTAGAACCACTTACCGTACTGCCTGGGAAAAGAAAATATAATAAAAGTGTGTAGTCTGTGGTTGTACAGAAATACAATGCAAGGAAAGAAAGAAAAAAATCTTTTGGTCTGAAACATTTATATACACAGTGCACCAAGTATGGGAACTAAACACATCACTGTCCGAGAGCTGCAGATCCTTTGGGTACAACAGATTTACAAAGACCTGAAACAGCAGTAGAAACAAGTATTTCACACTCGTAAAAAGTTCAACAACTTCTTTTTATTTCAATTTTCAGGCATTTTACTATGAACAATGTAGTTTACTTATAGCAAGAATCTCCTTTTCAAGGGCTGGTTAAGAATAAATAGCGGTATAATTGGAAAGGGACATTTTTTAGATTCAAACAAAACTGCATACAGATTTTATACAAAGTCAGTTTTCACACAATCTAGTTTCTTCATGCAGAGAACATCCTCTATAAAGGAATATTCTAGCTTTGTGATGTGAGGGATGGTCTTTCTCTAAATACACAAATTTTGCCAAAAGTATAATTCAAAAGTTTTAGAGTGGTTCTGTTTAACATTTGGAAAGCAAGAACGTTTACATAAAGATATTAAACTACTGCCAGAAACATCTGGCATAGTTTGATGGATTATGATTGATAAACAAAGCTTAATCACTGAGGTAAAAACTGCCAGTTGCCTAAGTGATGGTGATCTCTGTCCAATTAAACTCACCATGGACAAACAGAAAGCAATTCTTAAACACACATACACATTGATGCCTGCATGGATATGTATACATACATATATAGTGCCCCCCACCCATTCTTACAAGACTAAACTGAATGAAGTGATGAGGATAACTAAATAAAAGAAGAAAAAAAAGACAACAGAAAAATGTGAAATTTTTTGACATAGCAAAAAAAGAAAGAAAAATACAACAACTGAGAATGACAAAGCAGACAATTCTGGCTGATAATTCACCCTATTTTGGATTACATAATTCCATAAAAATGCAAACAGTTTTATTGTGGTTTAACCCCAGCCAGCAACTAAGCCCCACACAGCTGCTTGCTTGCTTTCCTCTGGTTGGATGGAGGAGAGAATCAGAGGGGTAAAAGTGAGAAAATTAATGGGTTGATGTTCAGACAGTTTAACAGCAAAAGCAAAGCCACACACACAAGCAAAGCAAAACAAGGAATTAATTCACTGCTTCCCATGGGCTGGCAGGTGTTTAGCCACTTCCGGAAAGCAGGGCTCCATCGTGTATAATGATGACATGGGAAGACAAATGCCATCACTCTGTATATACCTCGCTCCTTCTTCTCCCAGTTTTATTGCTAAGCACAATGCTATATGGTGTGGAATGTTCCTGTAGTCATTTGGGGTCAGCTGGCCTGGCTGTGCCCCCTCCCAGCTCCTTGTGCACCCCCATCCTCCTTGCTGGTGGAGTGAGGTGGGAAGCAGAAAAGGGCTTGTCACTGTATAAGCATCACTTCGCAATAACTAAAACATCCCTCTGCTATCAGCACTGTTTCCAGCATGCCAAACACAGCCCCATGCTAGTTACTGTGAAGAAAATTAACTCTACTGCAGCCAAAACTAACACAAATTTAAAAACTGCATGGAAGGGACAGAAGTTCAGAAGTGTAGAAACATGAGGAGAGATGAAAGACAATATATAAAAATTATTTAGTAAGTAGTAATGAAGTGAAGCGTACTGAGACGCTGAGACATGTCCCTTGCAAAAAGAAGGAAGATGATGGTACCACAATGTTGGAATACTTTTTAGTCCATTCATAAGTGAAGACCTTAGAAAAACATCTGTTAGCCATAACAGTTTAACTTAGGATGCCCAGAAAATAAGCATTCAAGAGTCGCAAAAGAGTTGCCTAAGCAGATCCCTGGCCTGCTGATGCTACCTTTTAATGACTTCTGGAAAATCAGAGCAATTCCTGAGGTCAAAAGAGTTCTAATACCTGACCCACACTATAAAAGGACAAGTAATGTGACTACATGCTAGCTACATTATAAGTCATGGGCAAAATAAAGAAAAACCTGACACTAGACTCATATAAAGCAATAAAAGACAGCACTGTATAAGGATTATCTGCACAGCTTTTTAGAGGATAGGTTCCTTCCTTGGTGACACCTTAGTGAGCTGAAAAATGCAAATGAGTAGACATAATAAACTCTGACTTAATATAACACTGCTTAAAAGCTGAATTCAAAGAAAGAGCATTATATAGGTATAGCTGACCATCGTATCTCCAAGTATAGTTATTAATGCAGAGCAAGCTACTCAGGGAAGGCATGGACTTTTCAATTCTTTCCATCTTTAAGTCACTTTCCACCTGGAACACCTCTATTAGCTTAACATCTGCTTCATCAGACACAAGATGGGTCCAAATGAAAAATGCTGCCCTCCAAGTAGCCTCTGCTCAGGCATAATGAATTACAGACCATCTGATTTGTAATTTTCAGATCAAGTAGTTCCTTTCAATCCCAAACTACAAATCGATCTTATGATGTGGGCAAATTTATTGAAAGAATAAATGGAAGACCAGTCATATCAAAGGGTATGCTATGAGAGTGCAGTTCACGGGAAGAAGCACCTTGCAAGGTGAAGACAAGACAATACAGAAAACACTTTGTCTCCATGGGAAATAAGGAATGGAGTGGTGTAGACCCTACATAGGTTAGCTAAACAGAAAGTGACTTTTCCTGCAACCTACTTGATGCTCCATGCTTTTCATCTAAACTTTAAGCAGAATTCTAGCTTATAAACTAGGTTTGTATCATAATCTATTACTGAATATCTTTGTTGTACAGTGTTCATTGATCAATAATACTCCTAATTAAAGTGAAAGGCTTTTGGAAGCTATGCATTTCCCTTTATATTTATGCAAAATCTGTAATATGTCTACAGAATATGTGTATGCAAAACAAACATCACCTTGCTTAAAAAGACAGATTTCCAATACTTCTCTGTTACCCTAAAATATGCATTTTAGGAGTTCAGAGAATTTCTGGTGTCTCTTCCTCCCTTTATCCTATTCCTTTCCAAAACTGGAAACCTCTATCTTCCAAAGACATTGCCGAACTTTAGATATGATAAGAAACTTAAATGAATGACAATCTATTCCATAAGTAAGTAGTCTGTAAGTTACTTATGTACATGACTGAAAACTTGTGATATTCACCTATTTTTTAATACTATGCACATGTACAAGCTCCACAGCAAAAAGACACAAATAACACACAGACACACAATGACAGGTACAAAACCTGCAGTTACCTTCAGTGGCAGAAAAAAATATCTAAGTCACACAGTCATAATGCTCATCAACATAGAAGAAAAACACTCATTTCATCAGCACGTAGGCACGAACAAATTAAAATCACTTAACCTGCCACCTGTTCTAGGATTTCCTACTCATTGTGGCACCTCCACTATAACTAGTGCACAACATCATACTGACTTTCACTTTAAATTTTCCCACTTCTGCAGAGAATAGAAAATTACGTTCATTTAAAGGTGTAAGGCCTCACAAAACACATGAGTTAGAAAAAAAATAGACTTAACAGTACTCACAGAAGTGAAGTCACTTCATAACATTGACACTGAAGACAGTCCAATTTGGAAACAGTGTATTTCGGTTTCAAAATGCTGAGAGGAAATCTCAGGGGCTAAACTGAATAAAACTACACCAAACTGGGGTGGGGGGAGGGCAGGGGGGCAGGGCCGAGAATTTACCCCTAGAGCTAGAATACAAGTTATGCTTAAAGAAGTTACGATTCTAGCCTGGATGTTCCAGAAGAAAACTCAGCATGCACATTCAGATCTACAAAGGGAAAGGAAAACTTTTCAGACAGGTCACTTTTAGTGAAAGAGAACTGAACAAAAGCTTACATGCAAACTGAATTTAGTACTTGATTCCAAAATAATCTTTTGCTTTGAAGAACACTGAAGGACAGCACAGAGGATTGGAGAACCAAATCCACACCTAAGGATCTGAGGTACTTTGTAGATCCCTTTGCTAAAATCCAGTATTAATTTTTCATTTAAAGCAATAATTTCCCCCCAAATTCCTGTTTTTTTGTTGTTCTTTTTTCTTTTTTAATTCCAAGGTCTCTAAAATATTACAGTTCTGAAAACTATTATATAGTTTTTATGCTTCTTCCCAGGTCTGGTAGTGGGTCTCCAGATAGTAAGGAAGCTTCCAGTGACACTTGGCAAAAGCTGGATTTTCCACTAGCTCTATTTTTACCTCGCCGCAGTGAGAACCAATGAGATGAACAACAAATCAGGGTTCTCTCCAATCTGCAAACTCTTCCTTCTTCTTGATACAGACAGGACTGAATAGCTCTAAGGCAATGGCAATGTGTGGGAGAAGAGAGCATACCTTACGTTCAATGGTTGCCAACACAGCTACAAAATGCAAGATGAAACCAGCATACAGCTGCACCTTTTGGAAGAGTTCTCAGTAAAAAGATATACTTTAGACTTAGTATCTGGCAATGACAAGTGGAAATTTAAAGCTACAATTTGGCTTCAGATGCTTCTGAGCCAAATCTTTCATTACTGCTAGACAAATAATGAAATGGAAAAATATATATAATAAAACCCCTTAAAATGTACAATCCACACCATGAAAAGGAGTTTAATTTCTAAATATTTGAAGGAACTATATACTAACATCACTTGAATTTAGCTTTAAGATCTCCATGAATGTTCTTATTTCTCCAGAAATGGCATTAACGTTTGTGCATGTATATTGCATTTGATGACAACACAGCTCTATATAAAAGTCTACTATTTGAGAGCTCAGGTCTTCAGATGTTTATAACTGACTTATGTGCATGCAGATGTACTCTTTATGCATGCAACTGTATCCACTAACATTGTGAATTATTATGGATTTACACACATACTTGTTTGAAAATCATGCAATAAGTGGAAACATGAATGGTTTGACCAGTACTGAAATTAGATATATTAAATATAAGCATATTAATTAATGCAGAAGAAAAAATGTAAAGGTAAGGATCAAGGTCAAGCAATTGTGACAATAATCCAAAAAGATTAGCCAGTAAACTGTGAAGAAACTATAGCTGATCAATCACCTAAAATACTTTTGCCAATAATACCATCAGTGTAATGCATTACAAGCTGTGGACAGTGGAGGGTTTCCAACAAAGTTCAACACCCATGCTTGCTATGGAAAATTCTGGAAAACATAGGAGCTTATTTGACTGCAATACAGTTACTTCAGCAGTTATGTACTCTCCCAGGTACAGGAAATGGAATTCAAACAGTGTTCCACTAGTATCACCTATTTTCCTTGAAACAGAATCCTAATTTCAATAAGGATCCGTAATGGATGAATTGAAGCACTTGTCAGTTTACAATGCTGAATTCCAGTGAAGATGCCTTGGAAACAAAGGTAGTTTGGCAGTTCTGCATAGTAAGCTCTGAGGCATCACCTTTAAGGCAATAGTATCCTATTGAGCAGTCCCCTGTATTCTCCCATGTGCTGACTGCTAATGACTCCCAGGCCAGAGACAGCAGTGCTTCAGAAGACTGCATTAGTTACACACCAAAAGCCATGCCTGCAGAAACACAAGTGCAGATGTTGGAAGAGTGGAAAGCACCAGGAGGTACCTCCACCCAGGTGAGGGCATGGCCTGAAGCTTCTCATGGCCCTGTGGTAGCAGGTGGTACAGATGCCAAGCCTCAGCCGACACAGCCCCCTCAGCACCTGCTTTAATCTGCTGGGGAAAAAAGGCCACATGAGCCTCACAACACGTCAGAGAGTGAGCAGTCTTACCAACACAAAACTCTTAACTCCTAGTGAGAAGCATTCTGTGGTCTGTTGTATGTTTCTTTATAGTCTTAACAAGTAGCAAGTTCTTGCAAAAAGTTTCAGTAGAACAGTATGAAAGATTAAAAAACCCCAGAACACTAAACCTTATGGAGAAATTTTCAAGAGAGATCTATGCTTTGGGTTCAGTGTCAGAACAACACGGAAGTTAAGTCTGGTATTACAATTAAATACCAGAGAGCAACTGACTCTGAGATTTGAGGACTATAACCTTGCCTTGGCATATGCATTTTCAGATAACCTATTGGTATTTACAAAAAGAACAGTGTATAGAACTGCCCAACTGCCCTTAGCAAAATGTTTTCACTGGGCCAAGATGAAAGACAAAAAGGTGAGAATGAAGACAAAGTTAGTGTCACGGTGCCTCAGATAAATCAAGGACTGCAATACATTGTAAATTCAGCTGCAACAGTTGGAAGATAAGAATACCTCTCCTTAGACCCTACTGTCCCGAGGTGATTTAGTTTGGCTACAGTTAAATCCTACTAGAGGCTGAAAGCACCACTAAAACTGTCAGGAGGAAGAGCAGTTCAGGGCTCAACTACCTTCTCCAGTATTGGTTTCGTTAGAAATATTTTAAAACACAACATGGCAAATATGAAAGAGATTTAAGCTTCAGTGAATTTGACACATCATTACAAGTGCCTTAATAAGTCTGTCAGCTATTACTTGTCTCTTATGAGATGCAGTCAATCAGGCAGATTGCAGACTCAGAATACCACAGAAGCCTTGGCAGCTAGTGAAAACTAAAACCGGGAGAAATGAAGACAGGTGAAGACTATTGCAGCAGTAGAAAAAAGAATGGTTGGGCCCACCAACACTATCAGCCTTCGGGCTCACAAGAAGCCCATTTATATGGAGGTAGACAAATGTGTGAGACTTAAGGTTTACTGGAACATGAATGATCCCAGAGCTATGAAAAGGAATAGGGAAATTATGCCTGCTGGTGCCCTTACATGGCTGGGATACAACCTCAAAGCTGGATGAAAATTACCACCATTTTAAGACCCTTCAATTTTATGTGACCAGCACAATCTGCTTCTTCCATTGGTCAGTAGATGCCGGGTATGAACTGGAGGACGAAGTTCTCCATTTAGATGCAGATGTTCTGTTAGATCTAAATCATTTAGATTTAGATGTTCTGTTAACAGAACACTGAAGATTTTAGCCACAGAATGAAATACAAATCTGTATTGAAAAAATGGTTTATCACATCTGCTGTCATTCCTCTTTTTACTTCATCTTCAATGGAGAAATACCTGACTAAAACAAAACAGCCTTCCTAGGACATCTCAATTACAACATATAACCCTCATGGACAAACAGTACTCTGGTAATACACTTCCAGACTTCCAATATCTTTGTAAAGCATCCATATTTCTACTGTGATCCTACATCAGTAATACCTAGTGACAAGAACTTATCCAAGGAGCTCATTCCAAAGGATGACAACAGCAGGAGTTCTCAAGAGAGCATGACTTTTTGACTCCAGTCCATCCCAGTGTACTGCCCAAAACACAGAGCCAATGTTTCCAGATTCCTCTGTGTGAGGTTGGTACTGACAAACATAGCCTATAAACTCAAAAAAGGGCATCTCAAACTGACTTTTATAGAAAAATGTATGAAACATTATAATATATGTGACACTTTACAGAATAAGGCAGTCATTTTTTCAGAAGGACAATTATGCATAATAAGATAGGGTCATTTATAGTCCAACCCACTGAATCTAAGAGGGTGAGAATAAAAACTGAATGTTACTTCATTTTATCCCTGCTGCACATAATATGTCGAAAAGAGACATAAATTACCTGCATAAATCAATGCTGTAACTGAGACCAGTAAAATATTTTGCCTAGATACTTTCCAGGGTTATCAGCACATGTGTACAAGCAACAATCTGATTGATAAGGTATCATGTGCATGGTTACTATGCAGGAAGTTTTGGGTGTCAGGAGAACTTATTCCTCTCTTCATCCCCATTCATAAAGTTGTGCCAGCAGCACTCTCAGGCTGAGAACAAGGGGCAGCCATGTGAAAAGGGGTGAAACAAGCCCAGGCAAACATAGATTAGTACAAAAAAATAATTCATAAACAAGAGGTGGCAGGACTACGCAGAACAAAGCTTTAATTTGAAATAGAAAGTCTTACTTTATAATGTACAAATTCTCCTGAAAGAAATCTGGGATCTTTTTACCCTTCTCTGACACAAAAATGAATACTTGTCCTTGAGCTGCTGTCTTAATCAACTAAGAATTCCTCTAAGACAAAGCAAAATGAAAGCAGGGAGAGAAAGAACATAGAGATGGTGTCTGGCTTGAGGAAAGTTTACTTGCAGAGATAAACAGCATAGCAAACCCACCAAGCAACAGAGTGTAGAGGACTATATTCCTTCATAACAGGTTAATACTTTCAACAGTATCTGCTAATCATGTTTCACACTTATTAATTTAATATTTCATAAAGCCCTATTTCTATAATTTATTGAAAGGGAAGCGATAATGCCTGTACTGGGAAGGAATTCTCTACATAATATTCTATCAGATTAAACCTCAGTAACTTTATGAACTATGACCTGTCAGACACTTTTTCATATGCTACTGAACATAGTTAGAAATAGAAGCTATAATTAAAACAACACATGTTCTTTGTTGGTTTCATCTGAAGCAGAGATAATTTCTAAAAAGCAGCCTGTAGTTAAGACAGTATTCTGGTTCCCTCTACAGGTGAACTTTTGCACTACTCCTTTTCAAAACAGAACTGAATTTTAGGCTTTCAATGGCTGCAACTATTTAAAACTATTATTAATATGATTAGAAATCATGAGCAGAACTGTTCTGAGGAAAAAATATTAACTAAGTACAGCCTTCTGCCATGCCACTGTATTACAACGGCATATATAATGCATAAACTCTTTTGCAAAAGAAACCCCCACCTCCCAAAAAAAACAAGGAAGAGATGGGAAAACCACCTGCTTCTTCAACTGTTCTTTCAAGGAGCTGTGAGATAAACAGCGCAAAATAAGAAATAAGCAGGAATGTAGTAAAAGGTATCTTTCTACTTCTAAGTCAAGGAAGGCATTTGATAAGCTGAGGAGCACAGAGGAGGTTCAGCACAGACACCGTTGGAGCTCTACCCTAAGCAGGCTGGCACTGGGGCTTCAACACTGCTGGCTTTCAGGAAAGGTGTATCTGACCGCTATCACATGGTCTGAGTCCTGGCACAGCTTGAGGCCGTGCATGCTTTTCTCAGGTGTGGCAGACTGGCAAGGAAATCCTTCTTAGCCCTCACTCTCAGGGATCACTCCAAGCCCTGTGTGACATGCAGAAGCACAGCAGTAGCAGTGTTCTCACATTCCTGATGAGCATCACTTTAAATGGGAGGACAGGTTAATGTCTCTAAATAGAACAAGCCAGCAAGGATCTCAGAGTATGATTCTGAGGGCAGAAAAAATATTTTAGTAAGCCAATGACTGCTTTTCTTGTCTTGTTGATGTCTGCAGGTTCCCTGCCAGCAGTTTACAGTCAGAGAGATATTAGCAGATGAGAGGTAAACTGTGGTGTAGGGTACCAAGCTACTGCATCACCACAAGCAAAAAAGATGATTACAGAGATGACAGAAAGGGAGGAATAGGACAGGGTCAATCGAGTAGACGGATCAGTACAGTGCAAAACATTGCCTTTTTCATGAAGTGAGGCTTGTTATATTCCCTCCTCCTCCTTCAGGATTGCTGCTCCAGGGCTAGAAAAGAGCTGAGCTCCGCAAGAATTTGAGTTACTCTGCCCAGTTCTCCTCAGAGACACTAACGGACAATTACAGCTTCTGGCAGTGGTTTGACATGAAACTGCACATGGTATCAAGAAGGAAAACATGTAACACTGAATATTCAAGTGTAGTATGGATAACACTGGCGTGAGGACAAACAGCACATTCCACTGGCAGTTGCCTCTGCTGACTTACTTATCAGGTTCCCAGTGCTTCAGTGTTATTCTTGCCATTAAACATCCAGATTCTAATAGTAGTATGTAGAAGTCCTCATTGGAATTGGAACAAAATTTTGACAGATCTCCCCCTTACTGGTCTTAACATTAACTAAGCATTCCTTTAGAACAGATGCCAGCTGCCTTCTCACAAACTACCGCATCTTTTTCAAGGATATTAAAGCCATGATTTCTACTAACTTCTGCACTCTGGAATTCTTTTTTAATAAAGCAGTGGTGAGACTCTAGTAAAAGTGTAATTTATTTTAAAGTGACTAGATGTAAGTTACTACTTTCACATGGCATTTTTGCTACAGCAACAAGCTCCCTCTACCTGCTGTCTGCTATACTACACAGACACATGAAATTACATTATAAGAACATCAAGACCACAAGGTCAAGCACTCAAAAGCTAAGACCACAAAGAACTAAGACTGCATGTGCAATTTCAGTTGATGGTTTCATCTCTTTTTACATAATGATACAGCATTTTTCCCATGAAATTATCCTGTGCATTTCAGTGCACAACGGCCAGTGCTCTCAAGGGACAAAACTCAGTTGAAGAGCTGAGTTATTTATTATCTGCAACATTATCCAGATTGTAGGAGGACACATGGTCATTCAGTAGGTTTATACTCTCCTGTTTATTTTCCTCTTCAAACCTGAATTTTCTATCATCTCAACAAGGCTTCTCATGCAAAAATACTTCAGTCCAAAATTTGCTCCCAAGTCTTTCCAGCAAATTGGAAATATATATTTGGTTGTTCCTGGAAACCTTTGACACAAAGGAGAGAGGCAGCTGCCTACCTTTTAAGGGAAGAAATACTGAGGTCCATCTCAAGAGGCACTTGAAAATTTTGGTTCTGTACAGGCAGTGGAGAGTCATGGTGACATGATTTCAATGATTTTCATCAGGTAAAACTTCACAGATGGAGTGAGTTCCTGAGCTGGAACTGTTTTTACCTAAAAAGCAGTTGCATATATTTTCTTCTGAATAGTCTGTGCTAACCTACAAAGATTACTAACCTCAATTTCCTTTCCACAGAAACATAGTGATGGTTAGAAATGGTGCCCCAGAAGCATCTGCTCTTTATAACCAAGATAGGACTACTGGATGAATGTTCACTGTGAGATACTGGGATTGCTGTAACACTGTTGAGAATTACCTGTCCCATCTGTAAAGGATCCTTGCTCCTTATTGCTATTTCCTTTTTTTTGGTACCATAAAATTTCTTAGGCAAGGCCATTACCGGTTTGTGACAATAACTCCATTTGAAAAGCATATTTAAAATCCTCTCTTTTAATTCAATAATCAAAATACATAAAAATTCAGGGTAGTACGTTGTTCTACTCTGAAAGAATGCTTTGATTTGCTACCTTTTTCCTGTAGAGAAATTAATGGGGGGAAAAATGCCAGCAAATCTGCCTCAAACTATCCACAGGCAAGCAATCTAGAGGAAAAGAATGGGTTCTTTACTACTTCAAGAAAAAGATTATTAGATTATACATAAAAGATGTATTACTGTGCTTGAGAAGTCAAGTTGTTTAGATTTAGAAGATTTACATAAAAGAACTGCAGAAGCTGCTGACAGCTCCTTCATCTTTTGGGAATTATGGGAAACATTTGTAAGTACACTGAATGTTGAAAATAATGAGTATATAGCAGTCGCCTAGAAAAAAAATGCAAACAATGGTAACAGCTCTCTAGCACCAGGACTTTTATTCAAGAAACTAATGCATTTCATATCAAATATTTTTCCTCCTCTTAAAGAAAAAAAAAGAAGCTTAGGGCTATAGCTGCAGCAACAAAATACAGCAATGATGAAAAGTAGTCTTATAAGAAAGTAAAACTGGGTTAATCCATACAGCCATTAAACCACGGGGAGATTTGACATAGATACAGAAACAACATTATTAGGAAAATCCTGGACTGAATCTGCAGAGAGTTAATCCCACCATTCTCCTTAATTTCAACGAAGAAGAAAGCTGTAAGTCTGTACGTAATAACATTTTTTGAGCCACATCATACTCCTTTTGAGACTTCTCTGCATAGCAATGTCAGTGTTATTTTCTAATTGCAATATATTTCATACAGATGCTATACAAGAAAGGATGTCATGGAATATGAAGTACACGTACCACTGTTTGTTCACACTCCACTGCTGAAGTAACTTTAATTTAAACCTTAGCGCTTAAGGTGGTGAATGAATTTCATGTACCTTAACAAAGCAGTCAACAGGCTGACTAACATTTGTGCCTAGCACACTGCGTTGCAGAAATTCTTATAGTTCAAAACCTGCTTATAAGAAGTGTATAAAAAAAATTGAAAATAACAACAAATATGGTGCTGATGAAAAACTGGCTATGTTTTCACATCACCATCTGCAAGCCAAAGATTAACTGAAATCAGGCTAAGGAGGTATGGAACAGGATTTCAGTCTGCACTGGGAGTACTCACTTGCAAAGAGACCAAAAGCAAGAGACAATGCCTCTCTAAGAAAACCCAAGTAATAACTGTGAGCAAATCTAAGAGATCCTTTTGCAACCTCTATACAACCCTACAGTGCTAGAGTGCCTTGTAGTCTAAAACAAAGAAAAATGTGTCCCTCTGGAAAACCAGAGTGTTGTGTGTTGTGAAAGAGTGACAGAGGAGGACGAAATAAGTGAAAGCAATATTTTGTAAGTAAGACTGAAAAGTCTAAACTGCATAAGGTCTTTGCAAACTAGAAAAAACATGCATCTGGTTAAGAACTGACATGTTCCTCATGATCTTAAGCTCACGTGGATGAAATAAAAGCAGCTCTTTCAGAGAACAAATGAGGGAGGCAGAAGCTCTTTTTATGTCCTGTACAAAGACTTGTTCCTTCCTTTCCTTACTTCTTCTCCCAGGCAGCTGTCCTACACTGTCTTTCTCCAGCACAGTGGAATGTGCTGTAGATGTTTTCCAACTTCCCTGTAGAAAATTAATGGGGAACAGGATTAATAATGCCTCTGAACTCAAAGGAGTACTAGGTGCATACATGAGCATGCCATCAAATACTAATCTCTTGTATATTTAAGTGCTGCTGGTGTACTCAGCTTCTACAGGTCACACACATAAAAAACCCAAACCACTTTTTCCACCATCTTGCTTCTGACAAGAAAGTTTGCTGGTCTTCTCACCCATCCATATCTGCAAATATAGTGACACTATTTATCTATACATCTATCTCTATTTCCACATACATACAGAACTTAAAAGCTATAATCAGGAATGTTAAATATAGGATGCAATAAAGGAGTAAAAAATACATTCTTGACTCGCACAAGATGTGATCAAACATGTGAAAAGGCCTTCCAGCTATGACTCACTAAGAAGTGGGTGGAGGTTTGTGAAGCTGAAAGGCTGCTGGCTGGAAGGAGTAAGTCTTCTTCCACACTGACCAGCAAGGACTGGGAATTGGCTGCTATTCTGTCAAAATGCCAATTACATCCTGGTTGTTTTCCAGCTATCCTACCGGGAAAAAAAAAAAAGAAAAAAATGGAGAGAGAAGAAAAAATAAGGAAGTCTTACATTTATGTTTTTTATTATGATTTTGCTCCACAGGAATCCCCTGGTCATCTTGACAGAAGAAAGAACCAGTTACCTTTATTTGACCCTAGCAAAAGGGAACATCTCTTTCTCATTTTATTTTACCTTTTCAAATGAATTTATTTATTTATTTAAATGTGGGCCATGCCAAAAGGAAAAAGGATATCTCTCTTGACTCCCAGATGGAGAATACTTCCAAAAAAAGCCAGTTCCCTGTCGAGAACAGGAGAAAGAGGAATACATTAATTTTAAACTGACCTGATTTTTCTAACAGGCATATGACTCCTTGTTTTTAAACACAGTTCACATGAACTGCCTGCATGAAGCTGGAAAAACTTGTAATTTAATTAGCTCAGATGTGGCATCTTCAGAGAACTTTACTGAGACTTTTACAAGATAAAGCTCCTCAAAAATGGCAGATGCAGCAGACAGCTAGTGTAATTCACCTGAGCTCTGCTACGCTACCACCTATTTCTTGTAGGACTCAGAACTGCTGAATAGCAACCTGTCACCTCCCAGTGGATTCCAGTCTTTCACAGTAAGTGTGCACTAATAGCCCCTCAAGTAATTAATAGAGATCAGTGTGAACAATCCTCTAAGCCCAGGTCTTATTTTAAGGGAAATGCCCTTTTATTTGGGGGTTTTTTTGGTGTTTTTTTTTCTTTAATAGTATATGTCTTGATCTCTGGGGAGAGCCAGACCTTCTGCTTCTCTTTTTCTTGTTTCACTACATCAGTCTGCTTTTCACCTGTCAGCTTCCTACATTTCAAACCTTGCTCTCAAACTGAGAAGTCTTAGGAGACAGAGCAGGGGGGCTGGTTATTATATAATGGCATTCAGCTAGGAATGAACAATGCAAAGGACCAGCTAATCTGTGATGTCTGAGGTTGTAAAGGAAGCCAACTCCATCGAGAAAGTGCAAGGCCATGGGTATAGGCTTCTCTAGACACACATACTCGACTTGCTTGGATGCTGGTTCCAAAACCTTGCAGGATAGTTTTGTTCTAAACTTAAATGTATAAATCCTGGGTTGAGTTTTTTTGTTTTATTCCCCCCCTCAAATAGTTACAAATTACTTATCATGAAATTAAATGTAGAAACTTAACATATAACAAGGTTTTAGAGCATATTGTAGTGTCTACTTATGTCATGGTCTGACAGTACTTTGTAAAGCTTTGAAGTAAGATGCCTTTTTTCTTTTAATTTGAGTCAGAGACTCAAAGATTTCTGATGAGCTGCAAATAGGTAACCAAATAATACTTAGCATGACAAAAAACACTGTATTTTCCAGAACATTAACTTTATATTGAAATAAGAGAGCTCCATGCTTTTGCTTCTGCATGGCAATCAAATTGAGCCCAATAGAACAAACTGGAACCACATTTAAGTCTACTTTTTCCTGCTGGCTTTATAGCTTCCCCATGTTTTCTGCACATTACACGTTCTCTCTCTTTTGCTCTCAGCATTTCGTCTCTCTCCTTCAGGCATTCTGTAATTCTGCCAGCCAAAGAGCTTTGCTTTTAATAAGTAGATCTGCCAAGTTAAACACCAGTCTCCAAAGGCAATCAAATAATGAAAGACACATGTATGTACTTGCACATAATCTGTCAAATACCTCTCTAGCCCACTACAAATGATTTTTGCAATTTGGGCTTTTCATAGGAGTATGCATTCATATATAGCTTTCAGAGATCAAATGCCATGGTTCTTCTGAGTTCTGTGTCTTGTTTGTACATTCAAACAACTTCCTGCAACTTCCATATCAGTATTTAGAGGATACTAAAAATTAAAAACCTAAACCCACAAAGTTTGTGCAGATAAGTTCATATGGAATAAGTATGGCCTTCAACTTATTCATATGGAATAAGTATGGCCTTCAACTTCTCCAATTTGGCATTCGGCTCTGATGCAGGACAATACAGATTCCTCTATGGCAGAACACTTCCCATGATTCTAGAATGTCTGGAAAGTTAATGAATAACCATTCCAGGTGTCAAGGATATTTTTCATAGCTCCCCCATTACTCACCTATTATCCACACTGAAGCTGTCTTGACTTTCACTTTCTAAACCAGTGTTTCCCAAAAAAGGAATCTAGAGTATGATGCTAGCAACAGAGTAATCCAGGAAAAACTTTGCACTTTGTCATAATAGGATGAAATTGCACTGCCACACCTCTTGATTAAGTAAGATTGCAGTTTACTGCATGGCAGAATAAAGATGGGAGGAAAAGCACCTTTCAAGCAAGCAAGTTATTGATTGGTATTAGAACAGTAACATATATGTAATGTCATCATTTGCAAAAATTCCGGCATTGTGAATCACAGCTATGATACATTAAAGAACCCCGAAACTATTAGAGATGCAGCATAAAACCCTAAAGCAATAGGCACTTAAAACATGTGCATGTCACTGAACTGTGTGCTGCACTGAAGTGCAAGACATCCTTTACATGTACAACAAAGTACTGAGAACTTGAAACTTTGGATTTGCAGAATCGGGAGAGAAATAAGCCAACACTAAATTATGTCACCGCATCAGTTGAATCTGTTCTTTCACATACTAGTAATTTTTTTTTAATTTTGATCTTCATATTTGTATTCCAGCTGGTGGAGGCAGAGGTATACCAGGAAGATTTGTTCTGCAATGAACTGTCTTGGGCATCCAGTATGCAGTAACTGAAGCCACCTGTGGAGTGAGCAAACGGTACTTGTTCCTTGCGACAAATAAAGCTCAACAGAGTCAAACCTAATGCAGTTCTAGTTCCTGGTTTTAGTTATCTCAATGAAATATAAGGGCTAGAGTTCTTATAGGCTAAGAGTTACTCCCCAGATTCAGCCTTTTGAAGTGTTTTTCCACATGATCTTCCTATGACAAAGAGATTAACCTAAACTATATTAAAGTAGTAGTTATTTTTTTTTAGCTGTCTGTTTGGTCTACCTCATTCTTACAGGAATCATGATAGTACCTTTGGTCACAACAGTGTCCTGAAGAAGACTTAATATTTGTGATTATGAAGTTCTATGAAACTTTCATCAATCATGTCATTGGAAGAATCATTAAGAAACCTGTTTCCAGAGAGAAGACTGAAAGCTATTAAGAACAGGTGGCTTAAGACCACAAACAAAACAAGCTGAAAGAAGCAATTTTAGTTCGGTGAAGACCTCGACAATGAACAAAGAAAGAATAAGTGGGAAAAGCGGTCAAACAACTATGTAATTAAAAACTGTATCTGATGGCATACTGTAAAAGAAGTTGACCTTACATGTATAAACACAAGTTTTAGATGCAGTTTTGAAATCTTTACAAGGTTTTCCTACTCTAGTGTATAACCCATTGTCTATATGCCTCAATGTAATAAAATTCTGTATTTATTATAAATGTAATAATTTGCTACAATAAGGGATTATAAAATTAAAACTGTCTCTATATCACTTCCTCAGTTATAAGAAATCCCCATTACCATCACACTAGTTACTCAAAAAGGCATCCCTAAGGAAAAAAATCAGCCCTGCTAAAGTATCTCTCAGCATAGAGCAAATTTTTCACATGTATCAGTGAAGAGTTCTGAATCTAATGGAAGAAAATAACTTGGTGAAAATAATCTCTATACTGTCATCACCAAATACAATTAAATATGTGTGTGTGTCCCAAATGAAAACATTTTACTACTAAATTCACAATCTGTACCATATAATGGACATAAAAGAGATAAAAAGTAATGTACATTAAATATGTACTTAATTAAAGAGTTTGGACTAAGTAGTAACATGCTTTAAACTTACCTAGAAGTAATAAGCTTGAAACAGGAATTACAGAGTGAAATTACATGCTCTGCATTAGCCCAGGACCTCAGAAAAGATGATCATTACAGTGTTTCCCTTCTGTGTCTTCCAAATTCAGGAAGGACAGTCATATGCTGCTCTTTACATCATTGTTTATTGTGCAGTATTTCACACACATTCATATTCTATGCAATTTGATACACTGGAATCTCTTTCGAACAGAGCTAGGATTTGTGCTCCAAACCCTAAAGACAATGGGGAATTTTGCCTGAGAGAAGTAAGAGTAAGAACTATGGAATTTGTCCCAGTGCTGCTAAACCTCAACTATAGGTCTGATTCTGTTCCTTCTGAAGTCAAAATGGATTTTGCCACCATTTTAAGGGGAAGCAGAATAGTAACCTTCTGCTTCTTGTGTGAACAAATCCTCCAAGTAAAAAAAAAAAAAATAAAAATTTCAAGACATCAGTACTTTAAAATAATTTCATTTTTACTTTGCATCCAAAAGGATTTTGAATAAAGCATTTTAATACTCTGTTTAGAATAGAGCAGTTCACATTAACAAGTGTGGGCATGTTCCGTCTAAACCACCAGATAATTTACCACAGTATTTGACTCACTGACTATTTAGATCAAACAGACAATGAGAAGAAAAAAAAACACAAAACAACCATTCTCATCTTATTGGTGTGTTCTTACTGTGTCATAATAAAACTCTACATATTTGTCTTAGAGGAAACATCTGGAGAAAAAGTTTAGCAGTTGGTAACTGTCTTCCCCTTTTTTGCTAAACTGCACATGCAACACAGTCCTGCATCTTCAATCACTGTGGAAAGTACCAACAGCCTACTTGTCAGTGCAAGTTTTAATAATGGACTTTCAATTCGCTAAGCAAGATTTTATGCTAGTGGCTCTGTAGCAAACATTGTTCAAACAGTGATTTAACATAATCCTCAGAAAGTGTCCTGTTAATAACGAGACTATGAAAATCTCTGATTTCTTGTAGGGGGCTGCAGCTTACACAGGCTACCAGAAAGGTTTTGGAGTTATCAGCATGAAGTTTGGCCCAAGAGGAAGTCAGAAAAACATGAAAATGGTGGGGAATTGATGCTATTCTTTCAACTACGAGTAGTAAGTCATAAATACAGCAAAGACAATTCAAACACTCATTCCTCTGTGCCCTTCAGAACCCCTCATTTGGTGAAAAGAGGCCCTTTATTTTCAGATACTTCAGACAAAGTTTTTGCTACTTGCTGTTTTGAATATCTGTTCCTTAAACTTTTATCTATTGGCTAGGCCAGATTGCAAGGATCACTAAAAAACTTGTTATACTTTGAATTGTCTTGGACTGGAATAAAAGTCTTCCCTAAATCTTTCTCTTCCCAAGAAAATTGCTTATCCAGGCCACTGACTAGCTACACTATTCTGGCTGCAGAACAATGCAGTAGATTTGGACTGGCCAGAATATATTCTAAATTATACTTAAACATCTGTACAGATTTGACTCCAAAGTACCCAAAATAACTTGCTTCAAAATGTCAAAGGATGACATCTGCTTATGTTTCTCTCAAGGAAATGGCTACATTTTAAGCAGTGTAAATATTATCAAACCAAAAATGAAAGACCATATTGCAGTATGAGGCACAAAGCCTGGTAAGCTGAGTGCCCTTTTTCAGAGAAGCTCTCAGAGGGCATGAACCCCTCACAGAAGACCCATGCATCAGCAGAGACAAGAAGACTAAGAGAGTAGATCATACCTCGCTGCACCCCATGGTGCCCTGGCACCTCACAACTCTCCGCAGACCATGTCAGGGCAAATGCTTCTCAATTGTGTGACAGTCAGCTAGGAGAAAAGCGGGGAACGATGGAGGGGTTTGCCATGGCCTCTCTCGGTCCTCACCTGTGCCAAGCACTTGTGTCTTGGCAAGGAAACAATTCAAGGGTAAGGTCATAAACACAACAGACATTTTCATATCCCCATCCAAACACAGCACATGAACACTTGCAAATTAGCAGTAGAGAACTGGAATGTTTGCTCATAGAATTGAACAAAGTGTGCAAGTAGGAAAAGAACTGTGAATTTTTTCCCTTTAACTGCTTATTTCTGGAATGTTCCTGAATAGAAAGAAAATGAAACCAGACACAGCTGAGCAGCCTTATCTACCACAAAGCACAATTAGTGGTTTCTTTCATTAATTCCCTAATTTAAGTGCTTTCATCTACCTCCAGCCAAGAACAGCTTATGAAGAGGGCTTGGAAATAAAAAGGTAACCTCACAAACTAAAAGCTTTCCCTTTGAGACAGACTGCTGGAGAAGCCATAACATGCTTTGAAACACGGATTTGCAGTGTACCATTCAAAATTTTCTTTGCCAAGAATAATTCTCTGTGTTTATCTGCTATCTACCAATCTTGTCCAAGTAGGAAAAGATCTTGGAAGAAATAGGTGATGGCACTAGAGTTTTCTCTCCTAACCCCAACAAATAAATTCCACTGCTACATTTGTAAACAAGAATACAAATCTGGTGCAGCCATGCTTCCTGGGAAGTGCATTCCCTCCGCAGACTACAGATAGCAGGCTGTGCTACTCCTCCTTCCCAGCTAGAGAGCAGGAGGCTGTGGCGCAGGAATTTCCAGCATGCTGCATCCAATAAATCTAACCCCACAGGGGAGAAAGAGCAAGGTAGAGACCGCTTGAATTACACCAATCTAATGTGTTTGAGCGGAATAGTTTGGCTTTTGGCCAGTATCTTTACCTTTTTAAGTGTGTATCTCTTTTACAATGAAGCATCAAAACTTTCAAGGAAAGCAGAGTTAACTTTGCTTTTCTACCATCTAAGTACTCAAAAAAAAAAAAAAAAAAAGCTTCTGCAGGAGCATCTTCCCATCCCAGATGCCACCAAGTGATTTACCAGCACAGATGGAAACTGCCATGTTCAGACTAAACAAAGGTGGATTTCACTTCTTGCGCTCAACATCTACAATATCCAGTGAAGAAATTATCTCAGACATTCACTTCTGGGAAATGTTCTAACAAAGAAAACGATGATAACCATATACACACAGACCTGGTGGATTATATGAGCAAATTGTCTGACAGCTAACTGAACTGTTAAACACCTTTTTCATCATTCATATCATAGTTTACGTAGTAGTGTTGAAGTACAAGATAGTGTTAAAAGATATTTTTAAAGGGCAGAAAGCATATGCAATTACATCTTTCCCTGGCTCAGTGCAATAGTGTGTTTCTGAAACTATGCCTGGAAGACCTTGGTTATAGATCCTTATTACCTGAAAAGCTGTCAGCTTAAATAATATGTTTTTATGCTGTCTAACTGTAAAGTGGATCAGCATGTAAAATAAAGAATGGTATTCAGGTGCTATTCTTGTGGACTGCTGCACAACGGCTGAACAAAAAGCAGTCAAATTAGTACAAAAAGTTACACCTGCTAACACTTTACGGAAAGAATTCAGGCAATGCCCAAATAAACAAACAAAAAACCCCAACACAAAATCAAAACAACAAAAAACCACAACACAACTCTCTTCTATTAATGAATCCACCACAAAATAGGATTGCATTTTAGACATACATGAACAAAACTTAGCAACTATTAACCACAGTTATTACTTTTATTAAAGCCAAAACTTCTCTGTAAGTTCTCCTAAGTATTCTCACAAAAGTATTGTCAGGACTTAAAATCCTTTGCCAGTTAAAATAAGTATGTCTTTAATATCACGTAGTTCCCTTTGTGATTCTTAGCTATGAAAATAAAGCAGTTCTTTGTATTCTAGCCTTCAGATTGATTTCATGGATGCTCATCATGTAAAGCAGCTTTGGAGCAAGATGCAGATGTGAAAGAGTGTACAGCCAGCTGCAGTTACAGACCTGTGTTCTTTCACACAAGAAAATCTGGATGCACATATGGCATCACACAACTATTTAAGTGGGCATGGTTATTTGCTTGGGGTGCTGAATGATCCATTCTTGGCAAACTTAGCACCATGTATTGCTGAAATTTACAAACTGATGTTATCATATGCAAGCCTAAGTAAGAACTATTGGCTAACTATTTGCTAGTAGGGGTTTTTTCAGATGTTCCTGGATCACAGCTATAGGAACAGATCAAGATGATTCCAATGGAGAGGAGCAAGCTACTTTACCTTTGCCATGCTTTATAACTGCCCCGGGAGCTTTCATGTCAGTACAAGGTATCAACAAGACTAAATCACTATTACAGAAGGCTAAAAAAAGGTAAGCAAAGTCATTCAACATAATGTCACTGTTGTAACCATAGAAAGGCATATTAAAATTGGCATGATACAAAACAGACAAATATTTCTCATAGCATCAAAACAGGGCTGTCTTATTCTTTCAGTTTCTTAAAGCAAAATGTGTAACAAAAGGCACCATTTTTTTAGACTAATTGATACTGTTTGGGAAAAAAGATGCATTTCAGCCACAAAAGCCTTCTCAGGCTCACCTTTGAGAGTCAAAAGGGGATTCTGCGTGCCCCTAGTGATATAATTGTCCCAGAAATATCTATTGGTCAAATAAAGTATTATTTTCAAGAGCTCTCTCTCTCACTTTTATTTTTATCCTGTGACGATTAAAACACAACACGGAAGATCGTGGTTTTTGAAGGTCCTTCCTCCCTCTTGCTTCCTTCCTCCTCTACCAGCAGGTGGGGCCACGCATCAACCATGAACTCGTCCAGGTCAACGGTTCATAACCAATTTGTACCAGTACTTGCAATCCTATCCCTGTGCATCCTGTGCTGCTTACAAAAGCGTTTTTAGTTACTATCACCATGGTACTATCACTTTGAAAAAATGCTCTGTCTCACTTTAATGCAGCTTGCAAAAATCTTTGTTATCATCAGTGTTAAAGTAGGTGATGACAACCCTGTTTTCAGATGCATTCACTCATCTCGCAGCTAGAAATTTGCCTACAGATATGACCACAAGTCTATGGCAGGAACTTGCTTCATTTCTCAGACTCATTTAGACTTGCATTTCTCAGTGCAAGTCTAAATCAACCAATGTGAAAATTCATGACTGAAAGGCAGTTCTGACAACTGCAGCAGGGCAAAGACTTACGCTCAAGCTATTTCAAAAAAGGATGAGTTCAAGGATTCTGGCTTAAATGGCATACATATTTACCATTTGTATTTGCCACGAGACAGTGACTCATCACTTCACCCCATAATTTCCTTTTTCCATTTGCCTAAATCAGGAGAGGATGACCGTTTTCTTCCCAATAGAGGCTTCAGGTTTGCTGCATTCCACTCACTCTTATGTCCCCCAATACACAAATGTAAATAATTTTCACAAATGTAATTGCTCCACTGGCTTTATAGCAAAATTAGAGGAAAAAATCCTACAACACATTCAGTTAAAGCATGCACAAACGGTTTTATGCTCTTCGTTGGTTTGGATCTTTTTCAGACATTGCATAACCTGGTTGCTGAAAGGAAAGAGTTTCCAAATTTTCTATGTACATTGTCTTTGTCTAATTTGCTGATCTGTATCTGTACTAGGAGAGAAGTGAAAGAAAGTTTGGGTATCTTCTATTTTAAAAAATATAAATCTACTTTATAGTTTTCACCACAAGAAGGAAGGGCTTCAAATTATTTTTAGGCTCAAAACCAGCTGAAAGGGTTGTCAACATAAACAACCCTTTTAAGTTACACAGGAAGTTGTAGGAAGCTCCAAAACATCAAAACTGACAAATTATTCATAAAAAGTCCTGGTGTGCCCTTCTGCAATCTGATCTTCATTTCAAAGCGAGAATTTAGCAATCCAAGTTTAATCTGAAAGTATTTCTATTCATCAATTAAAGCTTCATGCTCCAAAGTCTGCTTAAGATCAGCCTTCCCAAACCAGGTAGAGAAATGACATGGTACGAATCAATTCTAAATGTATGCAACAGTATCAGATGAGATGAATCAAAGTTCACAAAACATATCTGGACTTTGTACAGTTTATGTCCTTTTCATTTGCAAAGAGCTGAGCAAAACCAGGCTAAGTGAGAGGAACCAGACTAACATAGCTTCAAATAAAAAAAAAAAAAAAGAAAAACAAACGGGCAAACAAAACAAAACCAACAAACAAAACCCCAAAAAAACCACAAGGCATTTGGGGGGGGGGGAAATCATGTAAAATCTTTACTGCTTCATCTACTACTACTTCTTTACTTCATAAACTTAGATGTCTTGTGGAAGGAATAAAGATGACCTTGTGCTGTGTCTCCACTGTTGCAAGTGCCTTGATCCCTACAGCAGCAACCAGGCACCTTTGCCTGGTGGGAAAGGAAATCTGGGGAGAAGGCAGGTTGGGCCAGTTAGAGCCTCACACCAGCAAGAGAAATTAAATCTGCCTTGCCACAGCTCTGACATGCACCAGGCCTGAAACTGAAAGGTGCTAGAGACTTCTTGGGGCTTTTGTACCTTCTTTATTTTCATATCTTTTCATATGCAATTTAAAAAAATGCAACAGTCCTAAAATTTCAGTCAGGGAATGCCAAATATTGTCTTAACCAAAGATTCTAGAAATTTAAATGGGTCATGAATAAAATAAAATTATGGTAAAAGATTTGATTTAAGTGTTTTAATGTAATTTGAGACCACCAGCAGGGGTTTTTCTTGTTTTCAGATTGGCTTTTAATATTTATGAAATATTATATTCTAATATAAATATTACTGTTTATAAGTAAGACTGATTGCATAAGACACAGGCCTGAGCAGCTCTGCCCATGTTACTAGCCTCACTGACTGCAAAGTCTGTTCAGATGTCTAGGATTACTTATGTATGAGTACCCCACAGTTGTGAATACTGGCATCATTGTGCCTGAATATTGCAAATTAGATCTAATATGAAACAACAGACATTGATGAGCAATTGATCAAGTTTAAAAAGGTATGGAGAAAAAAACATTAAAGAGTATGGAAAACAGAAGTATTTTCTTAAAAAAAATGAAGGAACTTCTATAACTGTGTATATATTTTCTTTGACATCAGAAGTTAAGTTTCTGATACTCTCATTCAACATATACACAACAGGAGTACATACAGAACTGAATCTTTACAGAATTAAAGAAGTATATGGATTACAAATAATGAGGTACATTTAAGAAGTCTGCTTCCAGTTCATCATTAACTTGTCATTTTAATCCACTACAGTTTCAACAATTCATCAAGTAGTGAAAATGTAAACTTGAGTGCATTTGGTCAAGCAAGCTTCACACTACACATTAATTTATTTGAAATACAGTATAAGGGTGTAGAGAGAGATATCATCCTGGGAAAAATCTTTTGGCTCAATGCCAGTTACATTTGGCCCATAACATTAGCTGCTGGACAATATTAATTGTACTATTCCCTGCCCCAAATCATAGACACAAAAGTAGTGAAGCCACCTGGAAGCCAAACATGCATTGCTACATTATTCTGCCAGCACCTCTGGTTTCACCATAATTTTTGTGGCATCCTGCTAACTTAAAAATGTCATCTTCATTTTGTTTTTTATAATACTCTTTCCCGAATTTGTTTCTAGGATTCAAAGCAGTCTCTGCCTTAGTTCTCTACAGCAAAAAGATCTGTAAAGAGACTGCTTATCATAACTTTTCCTTATTTCTTTTAAGAAAACATAAATTATTTTAAAAGTGATTAAACCTGAACTCCAAATAGCTCTTGAACTTCTTGGAGTTCAAATTTCAGTGTTTACCCTAATTCTGTTAAGGGGGTCTAATCCCTGATTTTAGGGGATTATGAAGGTGCCTAGACTCTTACATGAAGTTTAAGATCTTAAATTTAAAAGGAGTTATGGGAACTTTGACTCTTTTTTTTTTTTTTTTTGAAATAAGAAAAAACCCAAGGTTGGATTGCAAGCTGATTCTTAAACATTTTGGAGCATGGCAGAATTATGTGTGCAGACTTTGAGATGAAGATCCTCAGTTAAAGTAGAACATTTTCTTGTTTCCAATTCCCACAGTCCCACGGTATTAAAAATAAACACATTCTATGTAAATATTACTCTGTCTAAAGGCAATAAACCTCACACAGGAGAGATCTAGTCACTAAGGCTGGGGCACTGCTTCATCCCGAGGAAACAGAGAAGCCTACATATAAGCCGAGCCCCTAAAATCTGCAGCAGAATTTCCCAAAGTAACTCCCAGCAGCCAAAACCCCCATAAATGTCTGTTACAAGCACAGTCCTGGGGCAGACTTGGAAGCGACAAGATTAACAAGAGGACTTTCCAGCACAGCAGCACCAAGCAAACATGAGTACAGAAACCAAGGAAGTTACAAAGCATCACTTTTTAAAGCAATAAACCCATCAAAGTCTGGGATACCGGTTACTTCACCGCAGCATGCACATGTAAAGAATGAGACTTTCTTTCCATTCTCCACTGCTCAAAATGATCTATCAGCATTGAGGTGTGTATCCAAAGAGCATGTTTATTCTGCAGTTACATATGATGGCAACAGCTATCTCCAGAGGTGGCTTAAGAAAAGTCAGTGTTAACCTGATCAGCACACATTAATGTCCAATACAAGGAATGATCAAAGAAATAACAGTTTTTTCTTCCAAAAGCAAATAGCCCATCTTCAGAACTAATCTAAGGAGAGAGAAACCATGAAACTCTAATAACTAGAGGTTGAGAATTCAAGGATTTAAGACATAGGGAGAGTATAACCTAAAATGTCACTACAGCCTCATCTGCCCTCACCTTCATCCTAACTGATAAGCACTGCAGACTTGCAAGCAATGTGTTAGCGCTTAAGAATATTGCTATATAAACCAGTTCATCTTCACTCTTTATTAAGTCCCCACCAACCTATAAATGTTTCTGCAAGCTTTTGACTTCGTTGCCACATACAATTTTCTATATTTCCATGCTTATCTGTGCTGATTGTCAGCATAGCTGAATATAAAATTAGAGTATGCACAGTGGGATGGAAGTTGATAAACTGATCCTACCACTTTGCAATTGATGCTGCAAACATTTCTATGGAGGCACAGGGTGATGATACTAGTCATTACTATGGTGGCACTGTGAAAATCAGGATTAAATACTACAACTCATATTTCCTACAGCTAGAAATAATGAGAATTTAAGAAATATTGGAAGTTGAAGCAATATAAGCCACTCTGGACTTCTCAGAAGTGAAAGACCAAAGTCTATCCTAAGATAGATTTGGGGTATGCACTGATATGTAAAATCCAACTATCTGAATGTTAGCAGGTAAAGGAGACAAAAATCACCTGAAGGAAGGGTGTTTCTGTTTGGTTTTTTACCCTGAAGTTTTGCCAGTTACAAAAGAGAAGACTTTTTTCGTCTATTAACAGAAGATTTCTGATCAAATTCTGAGTTCTGCCTAACATATTGTTGCAGATGTAGGTTAGAAAGGAACTTAGATTAAAAGAAAGTATCTTCCTTTCTTATATAAGAGTTATTTTTTCTACTGCATGCCATACTCCTCCAAACAATGTAAAATCTGAATTTCTCTTTATTATAATTTCATTGTTAAATTTTAAATATGGGTTCTTACCTTCCATGCCACAGGTAAAGAATGTGTTTTTTGCTGTTAGCAAGAGATTTGTGATAGGAACGTACTGTTTATTTAGAACATATAGTGTTGGAATCACCGAGAACTTTCTCAATAGTGAGTTTGATGAACCACAAAAGGAAACACTTCAACCAGTTTCTTATAAACCTAAAATAAATGCTAACCAGTTCATTTTCCATTTAAATCTTTACAGTGGTGAATTACAAGCATACTTTCCGACCTGTGAGATGTACCTCACAGTAAGTTATTGGTTTCTGTGGTGCCTGAGACAAAGCACATGAAACTACAAAGAGTGTGAGCTAAATATTACTAAGTAGAAACAATTCTTAATTGATTGAAATGAGCCATGCCCTAAAAAAAGCTGACCAGCAGGTGTTAATACACATCAATGTACAGTCAGACAAGTCTATGAAACAAAAATATATGAAATCATGGAGGACACACACATTTTCTCAGAATGGTACTAACCTTGTTGCTCACTCTCTGCTTCAGCTTTTGTAGGACCTGGTGCTACTGGAAGAGGCCGAGGAGGACGAGGCTTTGGAGTTGGGGGAGATATTTTTTTTCTTCCAATGTACTCTACATAAGTTCCTGGGAAATCTCCCCTCTCCCCTGTGGTTTCAT
Organism: Corapipo altera; assembly: GCF_003945725.1. Lineage (NCBI taxonomy): Eukaryota > Metazoa > Chordata > Aves > Passeriformes > Pipridae > Corapipo > Corapipo altera. The sequence goes on along the minus strand of NW_020884875.1, from coordinate 10,053,908 downwards.
TAAAGCCATTTAACCAACCAATTTCCTCAGGCTTTGCTTCTTCCCCTTCACTAAATCCAAGTGCTAGTAAGGTACCTTTATTCACAGTTAATATATCTCCCAAGTGCAAGTCAATGTCTTCTTCTCGCTCTTTTTTGTAGTCGTATAAAGCTCTATATTGATATCCCTCAGCACTCATCTTGGCAAACAATTTAACATTCAAAAGTGTTATTAAAAGGTATCAAAATTTGATTGTCCAGTTATATTTTAATGTACAGAGAAATTCAAGACTTATTAAATGGGATAATGAAAATGTCTCTTAAGTAACAAAATCCACCAGAGAATCAAGAAGCACCAAGATTTATCATTTCACTGCTGATGTATTTACTGATGTATTTATTCTGAGTCACTGACTGTTGATGAAGTAAGTGCTCCACTATTTCTATGTGTGGCAATATTCTTCCAATTAGTTCCTTTCCTGGGTTTGCTGGCACTTCTGTGTCTCCACGCACAAGTTCAGCCGACTCTTGTAGACAGTCACACCTTCTTCAGATGTATTTGCCACAGACTGCCCACGTACCTTGAAAATTCTGCCACCAAACTCAGCACACATGCTTTTCCTAGAAAGAGAAGAGAAAACTGATGAAACCACTTCAGATTCTCTTGATGACTGTGAATATGGGATTCTACTTATGACTTAAGCTTACTGCAACCCTGGCAAAGACTGTGTCCCACAAAAGAGTCCTATGCAACAATAAAATAAAGTGACCTCACAAAAAAATCTCCAGGTAATGTTTGCATTTTTGTAAAGGATGTACATCAAATTACTCGAATCAGATTTGCAACCCTGCAGTCTGAGGCATGCTTCCTTTTCTGTCACTTACAGCTACTGAAGTCTCAGGATGAGAGGGCTAAGCCCTGTAGCTGTCCCTGTAGTGCAACCTCTCAGCAAGATTTTACATATTATCTGCCTGAAGACAGACAACCACAGCCCTTTTCCACAAAAGATCAGCCAGGATGGGGTGGGGGGCTCACAGTAATTAGCATTGACCACTGGGGTATTCATTCTCCTCCTGTTTATGACAAGGACAAGGACAGGGAACAATCCCCATCCCAAAGTATATATTTCAAAATCCTTTGGAAGAAGGTGTCTTTTCATAATCTGTAAAAGAACCAAAAAGTCCAAAATGCTTTTACTTGATGACTACTATATCGCCTTTTTTTTTTTTTCAAATGAGGGGCTTCCCCACTCTTTCATCTTCCAGATAATTTTTAATGAGTTTATGGTATAATACTAGAAAAACAATCAGCAACTGAAACAGGCACACCCAGACCACCTAAGCAGCCCTATCAGGAGTAGAGTATCGGAGTGCATGCTTAAATTACACTAAAGGCAAGAGAACACAGGTCTGAACATTTGGCTCAAGGTTGCCCAACCATAAAGTAAAAAGAAAATATATTACTAAAAAGTGAATCTGTTTGGCAAACAATTGCTTAAAGACATACAGAACAGTGAAAGCTTTCTAAATGTTATTTCAACTGTTACTCATTTTTATATACTTAAAAAGACAAGTCCAATCATACTTTGAAATGCTATACTGGAAACCAGAAAGAGTTAACTCCTCAAAGCTGCATGGAAACTCCTAAACTACATCTGAATAAAATACCCAAGGGAGCTGTGTAATACCAGCAGGTAAAATATTGACTTTGTACTAGGTACTGAGTGCACAGAAAGCTGATTTTCTTTTTGGTGAAACACTCCCTTTTACCTTGTAAAGAGATACCAGTAGATAGGGCTGGAACAGGGAACATCTGACAGCTCTTTTCCACACCGTTTTTCCTAATGTCTCAGTCATGAAGTCCTTTGCAATATGACTAGCTGACAAGCTAAGAAGTGTTTATAAGAATGCACATGGGCTTCCTTTGCCAGTGAATGAACCTGATCCCTAATTTGTATGTGGCTCCTCTTCAGTTCATCAGGTCCCTGCTGCATGTTGCTCAACATCTCTTGTGACAGAACACAGAAAAAGAATCTTGTTAAATTCTTGAAGAACTTCCTTATTATCCCTCGCAACCAGTTTTTGCTGTAGGAAAAAATTATCTGAGCCTGAATTAGACTTCCCTTTTCAAAAAGCCTGCACACACGTATTTATTTTAATAACTTGCAAATCTATCCACGTGCATTAGGCATCCAGCTCCCATCAAAATTCTAATTAGAAATTTCTGCAGCCACTTCTGAAAAACCAAACTATGCTGCTTAGCTCATGCTACCAAACACCACAGACTTTGCAATTAACGTGAGCGGAGTTTCACTGACATTTTGTTTCCCTCTTCCACCAGAGAAAAGCCTGCTGACAAGAATTGAGGAAACAGTACAAATGTCAATGTATCAATTAAATAGCAGATAAGCCTTTCCAAAAGCGTGGGTTTCTCCCATTTCATGTAGCAAGGCAACAAAATGCACTTACACACTTTAGATCTAAGTGGTGGAACCAATAAAAATGTTTCCAATCAAAACCAACCATGCACATAGCAAAACCTGTTAGAAAATTACCACTTTGACTACTTAAATTATTCTAAAATATTTATTTTCTTTTTAAGAAAGGTTCAACAAGTGCTCTGCTACAACTACTTATTTAACTCTGCCTATGGGCATTTTGGCAGTCAGTGAAATCTTTTAAACACTGCATAATTGAACTGACTTGACCTATTCCTCTGATCTTTTATTATCAAAAGTATCATAGCAACTTTATGGCCATATATTTAAAATGAGTACTTGTGTCTCCTATGCATCATCTGAAAATACAGAACTGTAAATGTTGTACTAACATAAAAACTGCTTATGACAGTTTTAAAGCATATGTCAAAAGCTCAAAACCTGCATCTGATTAGAAAAACTCAATGCGATTATGGTAGCAAAGTTTCCCTAAATCCAGTTTCCCTGGGGCTCAGAGTTGCAGTACCTGTTCATACTCACTCATCAGCACTGCCCTCAGTACAGGGCCCCCAGCATCTGACCCCCTGACTGACCTATGGTTCATGTACCTGGAGACAATCCTAGGGTTGAGCCATTCTGAATTTCTTGAGTTTATCCCTTTTTCTATTTTTACTAGGTTTAGGGACAAACTAAGACTCAGACTTCAAGAGCCTCGCAGACAGACCTAGCACAGGGACAAACAACGGTTTTCCACAGCAGCTCAGTAACACTGTAGCATACCCAAAGAATCCTCTTAGAAAGCTCTGCTAAGATCTGTTATAAACAAATTCCCTTTACTCCAAGTTACATGGCCTCTACACTCAGGTATTTTAACTCAAACTGACTTAAGGTGACAAGTCCTAAAATAAATAGTTTGGAGACCATCTTAAGTAGATTAAAAAACCAAACCAAACACTTCAGGGAAGAAACATTGTTATATTTGAGATGACATATTACTGGATTTCCATTTGGCTGGTGGAAAGGAAAAGGGGGAAGAAGTATTGTAAGAGAATCAAATGTTCATTTGGTTTTTATTTACTAGCAGCTTGTTCCCGCTGAAAGATCCCTGAGTTCAGACAGAATTCTAGTCTCTCAGCAGAATGGTTTATCTTGGGCATTTTAATAGTTATAAAATTTAAAATTCAACAGAAACATGCAAGATACTCCTGCAAATTTAAGTGGAAAAGAAAGGGGACATGAAAACTCCCTGTCCACTCTCCCATTCATCTCCTGTTAAAAATGATGTCTGGCTTCCACTCCACTGGTACCCAAGCATTTCCTCCCACGCAAGGGAGCATTCTTCTGGTGACTGAGTACTTGTGTACTCAGAATTATCTGAGCCTGAATTAGACTTCCCTTTTCAAAAAGCCTGCACACACATGCAGGCACACACAGCACAGACCACCAATTGATACTGTTGATTACTAGTGCCCAGGTTTGCAAGGCTCCGTGCAGCGTGAAATGAAATTGCATATTACCTGCCCCAAGAACTTCTATTCTGCGTATCACTGTTAATACCAGCCCAATCAGAGGGGTGTGCATGTGTTACTGATATGGCACCCCTACAATACAAGACACAAAAATGTTCTTCACCTTTATATTAACATATTTAATAAACATATCTCCTTGTACTGCCATCTCTCTTGTTCCAAAAATCCCGAGGGAAATAGTGCCTAACAAAAACTTCTCTTCCACTGCCGTATGAGCTTCGTAGACAGTAGAGCAGACCAACCTACTTAAGGAGACACTGAAATAATGAGAATTGAAAGGTAAGCAGGGAACTTTGCTTGGAGACTGACTCTTCTGCCCACTAGGTGTCTACACACCTGTGACTCACATTGCAGTTATCTCTGAAGTAGGATGCTGCCGCTCTCCAAATGCAGATAACCAAGTTAAGTAGCACATCAAAACACTATTTTCTGCAAGAAAGTGAGGTCCGTGATGTATCATGAAGTAATACCTTTATATTACTTACAGTCTTTGAAATAATTATTTTGAGTCTGTGGAGATTCTACCACTGCAGAAGTTCAAAAATGTACACACAGAATGAGTACTGTAGACACTGTAAGGCACATCCCATTCTGAAATATCTCAGACTTTCTAAGGGCTGCAAAACTATGAAAGACGGCAAGTGAGCACCAGGACTACTCCAGTAGAATCAATAAAATGATAATTTAAAAAACCTGGAAAACAGCAGAGTTTGAGCTTCCACCCCGTTTAAAAGGCCGGCAGGTTCATCTCTCCGGAGACCTGCACTGACATGCGGCTCCCGCTGCAGAGCAGCAGCTCTCCCGGGGCCGGAGCTCGGGGGGCGCAGCCCCTCCAAAGGCAGGACAGGGCCGCGCCGAGAGGCGCTCCCCGGCGGCGCGGGGACGGTGGCGGAGCCCTCGGCGGAGATCGGAGCACGGGCGGGCAGGACGCCGCTCCCGGCCCAGTGATCCGCACGGACACCCCTCCCACCGCACCGGGACACAGCCCGGCCGGGACACCCGCCCGGCTCCCCACGCCGACCACGGGGCCGGAGGTCCCGGGCAGCCCCGCAGTGGCCGCGCCGCGCCCACGGCACAGCACGGCACGGAACAGCCCGGCACAGCACGGCACGGAACAGCCCGGCACAGCACGGCACGGAAGAGCACGGAACAGCACGGCACGGAAGAGCACGGAACAGCACGGCACGGAAGAGCACGGCACAGCACGGCACGGCACGGAAGAGCACGGAACAGCCGGGCACAGCGCGGCACGGCACGGAAGAGCACGGAACAGCCCTGCACAGCACGTCGCCCGCCCTGCCCGCCCAGGAAGAGCCGGGCTGGGGCGCCCCCAGCTGCGGGGGGAGAGGCTGCACTATGCCTGGGGCTCGGGCTCGGCCGCAGCGGGCGGCCTGCCCGAATCTGCCGCGCCAGAGGGCTCGGCGGCGCCACAGCCCGCCGTGCACGGAAGAAAAAGTTGCACGGGGTGGCGGCGGCGCTGCCGCTCGGGCTGTCACCAGCCGGAGCCCGGGTCCGCAGCCGGGTGGTCCCGCACAGCCCCCACCCCGCCCCGCTCCCCTGCCCCGGCAGCCGCCTGCGGGGCAGCGCTCTCTGAGGCGGATGCGACAGGCTCGCTTTACCTCAGCGGCGTCTACGGCGCCGTCGCCTACTCCATGCCCTCGCCGGGCAGCAGCAGCAGCCGCCCCGCCTCGCCCCGCCGCACCGCGCCGCTCTCCGCCGTGCGCCCGTCCCGCCGCGGTCCCGGACCCACTGCCCCGGCCGCGCTCGGCACCA
>NW_020884875.1:9997696-10047790 GCF_003945725.1 Corapipo altera | reverse complement strand
ACTGCCCCGGCCGCGCTCGGCACCACAGTGCCTCGGCGGCGCCTAGCCCGCCGCCGGCTCTGCCCCCGCCCCGCCCCCGGCGCCTCCGCCAACCCGCGCCGCCGCAGCGCCCCGCCCCGCCCGCTGACTGACGGCGGCCGTGGGCTCTGCTCGGCTCCGCTCGGCTCGGTCAAGCCTGGCCTAGGCTCACCGGGGCTTGCTTGGCACAGCCCGACCCGCGGGGAACCCGAGGCGCAGTGCGGCTCCCTCGGGTTCCCCTCAGCTCTCGCCTGGGGCGAGGGGGCTCCGGGGTCTCCGCCCCCGGGCGCGACGCCCAGTGCTACTGGCAAGGCTCGGGCGCCGCCTCGATCCCGTAAGGCCGGTCTTGGCCGGGAAGTGGTAGCGAGAGGAACATGTGCTTCTGACTAGTTCCTCGTTGGGGATTTTTCTCCTTTTTTCTCCTTCCCTACCCTCCATCTTGATGTAATGTATCACGTTGGTGGAGTGTGCTCAGCACGCAACAGCCGCCGTGGGTGCCCGGCAGTGCGCAGGGCGGGGCTGTGCAGCGCCGCGGAGCGAGGGCAGCCTCGGGGGGCTGCCGGGGGCTCCCGCCTTGGGACTGCCCGCCCAGGGCCGCCCGGCAGCCAGCACCATCCATCGGGAGCTCCGGGCCTCTCAAGACCAGCCTGGTGGAGGTGACAGCTGTCTGCAGCAGCACAGACCACCAGTTGATACTATTGATTACTGGTGCCCAAGTTTGCAAGGCTCCGTGCAGCGTGGAATGAAATTGCATATTACCTGCCCTAAGGAGCACACCACCTCCAGTGGATCTAAGAACACGAGGGTGTGGCACAGCACCACAAGGTTGCAATAAGACGGTCGTGCTGCAGAGGTATCAACTGCGTTTGGACAGGTCCCTGTTTATATAGTAAATATGAGAACATGTGTTACCATGACTCAGTCATTGTAGGTATCCTTGTGAAAGAGGAGGAAGCAGTCTAAGCAAAGATACAACACATCCAAGCTGGCAGGGAATGAGTGCAAGGTCAGCTGTGCAAGAAGAAAGGTATAGGTTCACCGAGACCTGTGCTGTAAATACAAGTGCCAGGGGTTGACCTGCTTAAAAGCAGCCAAATGAGAGATAACTTAAAACATCAAAAGGGCTTGCTGCAGAGTGTAAGGATCGGGCCTTGAAATACCTTGTGAGAAACTGTAGGACTGGTAAAGTCTGAACTCTTATGGTCAAAAGAAGAGTATGCATTGGCTGGGCAGGAGGGAAGAGTCCAACTTGTTTTAATTTGGCATTTGTACATTCTGAAGCTGTGAATTAGCTTATGATCTGATCATGAACAACAGAGAGAAAAAGTGGACCAATTTTACTACAACAGAGTGTAGTTAGTTTTTGCCAAGTGCAATAGATCAGTAGGCATGGTTTTCAAATCCTTAGACTTTTGGAGATATTTCTCTGGAAAATTGTTCCAAAACAAGAATTTTGATTGTACTGAGTATAAGGGAAAAGTGGGAATCTCTTATTAGTCATAATGCCTTTAAAAGACGCTTTTCACTGGCCTGTTATGCTTTGGAAATGATTTTGTTGCTCCATTGTGTTCCTAACTTTGCAAGCTTCCAAGAGTCACTAGAAGGATGTTTTGTGAGATCCATTAATCATTTCTGCATTGACTCATTAAGATTCAGTTTGCTTCAGGACTGCAGATGAGAGAAGATAGCAGCTCCTAAGGCCTAGGAGGTGACAGCATGGATCTGACCCTGCAGGGGTGTAACAGAGCACTGCAAGGCTGCAGCCTTGGAGTTGCAGGATCCAGTCCCTGGAAAATGGTAAAATTAATGCCTTCATTAATTGCCTATCTGGCAATCTAAAGACTCAGAATGACTTTTAAACTAAACACTTCATTTGGAATAGAGACTACTCTTTGTATACAAGCAAAAATATTGCTATAATTTAAATACTAAATAGTAAATCTTTTTGAGGGAAGTGGCAGCCCTTGTCTCATATATTTTATATTTTTTGTATGGGATTGAAAATGCAGGTGGAAGCAGAATTAAGAAAGACTGTTTCATTTCTTCTGTCCAGACTGCTGTCTCTGGCATCTGGTATTGCTGAAGGCAAAAACAGCACGGATTTTGAAGGGGATTAGACAGACTGGCTGGTTGGAATGCCAGTCCTGGGCAATGGGTATTTAAGGGAACTAAAAACCTCTCGAGTAATGTTTCCCAACTGGTGAGACTAGACTTGTCCCACAGATGCAATGTCTAGAGTCCACGGCTGTGCTCCCTCTCTGCTGGCACTATATCCCTCACTGGAAGGAAAAGTCTCCAGGGCAGGTTACAGAACCTCCTTCCTGCCTCCCCTCTGTAGGAGCTGAGCATCTGGGTCTCTGCTTTCTTTGCCAGTTTTCTTCCCCGAACTTGACTTTTAATTTCACCTTGAGCACCTTACCTGCTGCTTTGTCTCTCAATAAGGAGAGAAAAGGACCTAAAAGAGTGAAAGTAGGCAATAGCTGCAAGTAACTGTTGCATCCCTCGACGGATTTGCTTTCACGCCTGTTTTGACTTCTGTCTCAAGGTTGCTCCAGCTCTCTCACATCCCTTTCCCCACTGACCCCAGCATTATCCCAGTTTCTCCAGGAATGTTTCTTCCTATATCTAATCTTGATAGGTGAAAGTTATACAATAATGTTTGCTCTAGGAATGTTGCAAAGCAGTACACTAGTGTAAAGCTTGACAAGGAGGAGTATGCACAAGTTGAAAAACCTTTTCCTTCTTCTCTCAGCTACTTTTCAGGAGATCTCAAGGACTCCATAAAGCTTTTGCATATGAAGTTTACAGTGGGCTTTAATGCAGGTAGACATGTTTGAATAGGTCTAGGGGTTTTGAGATGGATATTCTTGACCAGTTGAAAGGTTAAGTTATTGAGGTAGCATGTAAACAGGAGGGATTTTCAAGGCAGCAGTCAGTGGAAAGCAGAAGACAGAAGAGTAAAATCTGGGTAAAGGGCAGGATTATCTATGTACAAGCCATACACACATGTGTTTGCTAAGGCAACTGTAGTCTCCATCTGTCAGGAGACCTTTAGAGCATTTCTACCCTAGGCTGCTTATGGGAATGCAATAAAAAAGTGAGCAAGTCTTTTGTTCGGTACTAGTACAAGTTGGATGATTTGAGCCTTTGCATCTTATGACTGGGTAAGCTTTCTGTGGTAAAGATCATGCAGCACTGGAGAGGGCCTACCCTGAAACTTCCCTTTCCTCTATGAAAAAAAGTTCAGCTTGATCTTAAAAAGAAAATTTTAAAGTATGGAAACTGAGAGGATTAGAGGATCTACGGGGAAAGCAAAGTTCCTAGAGCATAAGATCTCTTCCACTTTAACTGGCAAACTTCATTTATCTTCCTTACTGGTACATTTCAAGCAGGAGGATTTCATTCTGTTTCTTACAAGATGTCAAGGCAAATCCATTTGGAAAGTAAGATACCTAGATTGGTGAACACTGTTAGGTTAACAGCTAAGCTTGATCTTAAAATTCTTTTCCAACATAAACGATTCTATGATTTTATGAGTGCTGAATGATTTCTTGGGGTAGCATAGGCAGTTCTTTGCCTTTAAACCAACAGAGTCATTTACTAAATTCAGAAGAGAGTTCTGTGATTTGTGGCATAATATCATACCATCCTGCAGCAGTGGGGTTTTCAGCCAGCTGATTTGAAGGAAGAAATTGAATCAATACATGCATCCTTTTTTACTTCCAAAGATGAAAGTTATTTCATACAGTGTAGCTATACTGTTCTACTAGCACACATTGCTAAATGACTCATGTAAAATTCCCAAAGGAATGGGGAGTCAGGAAAACAACAGGAAAAACTGTCCATAGTTATTGTGGACATGAATTAAATGCAAAATAAATAGAATGGAACAGAAGAAGTACAGGCATCAAAGACTGTGAATGGTGATGTTTTCCTGTCATAGCTGGGAGAAAGAAAACGTTGCTGGTCAAAATTTGAGCTTTAAGTGTGTTTCAGAAGGCAAAACAGTAGCATGAAAAGCAAGTTTCTTCACTGCTTAAAAGCATTTCTTCATGTAAAGGAAAAGAGTAAGCTAAAAATAAGACAAAGAAATTCAGAAAAGAAAGAAGCAAAACCTGCTATCTCATTATAATCCGAGAAGTAAGCCTGACGATCTTCATGTTATAACTGGAAGGATGCTGATTAGCAGCATGCCAGTCATGCTGGGCATTACAGTGTGATTTGATTTGAATTTATTTCATTTCTGTGGGAAGGATAGAATAGTTTGTATCTGACCAAAACTCTGGCACCAGCAATAAATGTTGGTATCTCAGTTAACTGGAAAAATCTCCCTTCATAGACATTTCCGGTGTACGTTTATGTCACGTTTGACATATGAGGCTGTTTTACATTCCTCAAGATACAAGGTGCCCAAGGAGGTGGTGGAATCTTCATCGCTAAATACTTTTAGGAAGGATAGTGAAACATCTGCCTGACGGAGACACTGGTTGTCCTGCCTCAGCCAGAAAGATGAGGAAAAGGCTGCTGTAGGCCTTCTGTGGTTCTGTAAGTGAACGTATGTACAAATGATCAGAAGGAGGCACAAACACTGAGAAATTATACTTTCTTTTAATTAAATTTTCCCATCAGAATCAAAATGGCCCAAAAATCTCCCACCTGATATTTGAAAGCCAGATGACTGCAGTTGTAAAAACAGAGGGCCTTACCTCTGCAATATGATCTGTTACCAAGGAGTTTCTCCAGTTTGCTTTGGATTATATGTTTAGAACACAAAAGTAGTGGAAAATAAGATTTCTGTGTGCCAATCACAGCCAGAGAATAGAATCATAGAATAGATTGGGTTGGAAAAGACCTCCAAGATCATCAAGTCCAACCCTTGATCCAACTCCAATTACTATATCATGGCACTAAGGGCCACGTCCAATCTCTTTTTAAAAACCTCCAGGGATGGTGAATCCACCACCTCTCTGGGTAGGCCGTTCCAACGCCTGATAGCCCTCTCTGTAAAGAATTTCTTCCTAACATCTAACCTAAACCTCCCCTGGCAGAGCTTGAGCCCATGTCCCCTTGTCCTATTGTTGGTTGCCTGGGAGAAGAGACCAACCCCCACCTGGCTATAACCTCCCTTCAGGTAGTGATATAATGAATACTTTGTGTTCATTAAATATTTTGCTTAAAATAAAAACCAAACTACTTTTGAAAGCTGACTTTTTATTTAATTTTTTTCTCTGGTCTCATAATTTTGACTAAATGTATGAAAATTTATATTTTTTTTGAGAAACCTTTTAAAATCCATAAGAATTAAGAAAAATGAATATACAGTATTTTTCTGTGTCTGAAGCACAGCATAATTGATAAAGTAATTTTATAAATATAATAACAGCAAATACAACATCTGTATTTATCTTTCAACCATATAAAATTTCATAAACAAGGATTCTGCTTTTTATGAAATTTGTGAGTAATTCCTCCTCTGCTCTTTCAGTACACTAAATGATAGAAAAGTCTAAGTTTGACAGCCATGCAAAACTCCTCTTCTGTGTAGACAAGTGGTGCAGAGTGAACAGAAATCTTGGAAGTTTTCCTGGGCATTGTAACATTTGTGCACTGACATCTATACCCGCATCTCAACTCTGTCTGAGTAAGAGTGCTAGGAGTAATAAGATCTCCATGTGTAGTAATGTATCTAAATTTCCAGGGCCATATGTAGATGGGTTTTCTACTCAGCTTTCCTAAAGATATCATTTGTAGTTTTTGGTATTGACATCTGATTGTGGGGAAGTTTTCATCCTGCAGAAGTGAACTAGTTCTAAAAAGATGAAGTTTAATTTATGTTGAGACAATTTAGTAATTTTGTATCAGTTTTTACAGAGTAAGTGTTGCCTAGTTTATTCCAATAACATCAAGGTGGAAGATGTCACGTCTTGTTACCAATTGTCTGAGATATCCTGGACCCTTACATCAATTATTCATAGGAGTCACTCATCACAGTACATCTCAAGACGCATACTTGATAGGTGCAACATTCCCTTCTCTTGCAAAGTGGATAAGATGCAAGACCAAGCGTTGGAAAGCTTGCCAATTTAGACGTGTTTTTATAGAGCCTGCGAAACTCACTGCAATATGGGCATGAATAATCCAGATTCTGCCAGGCAGGAACATGTGCTGTTGCTCCTACATAAGATGCATCTTAAGTCACATCTCTAACAATTACAATATTAGGAAGCAAATACAAAATTAGGGCTCATCTTGTGGGGCTAGTAGGAGTTCAGGGCCAGAAGAAAAGTGTATTCAGTATCCTTTTACTACCTGGACTATGAAAGTAGTTCTTTTTTATTGCAGCAATAAATGAAGGAATCTTTGCTGTTTAAACTTATAGGCCAGAGCTATCATTTTTTTTTAAATTTTAGACAAATTTGCAACATGATTCATTAGCTGTATCATTGTATTCTACTGCTAACTAAGGGCTTAGCACCAAAGCTTCTACCTGTTATTACAATTATTATCACAGAACATGACAGCTGTCATTGTAGCAAGCTCAAAATGGTAATATAGGTGCTGTGAGCTGCACCTTAGAAAGTCAGGCTTCCTTTAAACTCAGTTAGCCGAGAAGGCTGTGGAAACTTATCTTTCACTTTTTCATGGAAAAATGCATGGCAGCAAATTGTCTTTATTATTCCTACCTACTCCTGTTCCTTGGTAGGCACAGTAAGTAGAGTGTGAGTCCCACCTTTCAGCTATAGGACAGGATGATTCATCATGGCTCTCCTCAGTGCACATGCATACCAACACATATGCAAATATAATTGATCATTAATTGTACCTGTCTTCTGAGTAGGGTGTTTGTGTCCTTCTATGGCAACAACATAGTTGCTGTTTTACAAGAAGATATGTCTTATTTTAAAAATATTGCAAAACTATTTGATTAATGTCAGTGGAAAACAAGTGATTATATGAATATATATATTTTATATATATATATATAATCATATATATATATAAAAAATATATATTAGTGTTTTGAATGTTTTTCTCCTTACATAATCTAAATTTCAAGCTAGCCATGCTTGGAGAAAATTAAAAAGGCTGGATTAAATGGCCGTCAGTAGTCCTGTCCAACCTCAATTATTCTGTGAATCTGTGATTACATGAAATTTGAATTTCTTTTATTTTGACTTGGAATATAATGTGAAACAGAAAAAACCCTGACTTTTGCGAGTCCTTCCAGAGAGAAAGTCTTAAAATATGCATAAGATGCCAACAGCCTGAGTTTAGGAAAAACAATGCAAAATGTATATGCTGTGGGAAAAGAGCGATATGGTGAGGTGCACTGTAAGCATGAATATATTATATGTAAGATTTCTATAAGAATATTTATTTGGTATGTACTACTAGGACAACTTTTGAAATGAGATAAAAATAGGATTGACAAATGCATGTGAACTAATACACTTCAATGCAAACTGAATAGTTGTTTAAAAATTACTTTCTTTGAAAAAAGTGAAAAGAGGGAAAAGAATAATTTTTTTGGAGGGTGGTGGAGATGAAGGTAGCCACTTGAAGGGCTCATATCAAGACAATTGCTTCGGGAATTTGCTAAACTGAGAAATTCAACTGAGAAGCCCTCAGTTATTAGCAGAAAAAGAAAATGCTATCCTTGGTGTTCAGTTGTCATTTTCATACTACAAGAGAGCCTCAGAATAAGAGAATTATTTAATGTTTTTACATGCACCAAAAGTGGTGAAACCTCCTCCGCTTCTGACTTTTATCTGTTAAACCACAAAGAAACTGAGGGGGGGGGGGGGGGAGAAACCTAGACTTTTAAAGTAAGGTTTTGGGGTCTAAGGAAGAGAATGGAAATTCAAATATGTCTACCCATTACCCACTAATTTGTACATTGTTCTTGCATGTTTCATATGAGAACAAGTATTTCACTTCTCTATGACTTTGGATACAAAATGTATTTTGGAATAATAACCTTTATGAAACAGCAAAATTAACCTAGAATAGAGCCATGTAGTCTCCACAGTGTTTGTTATTGGTGTAGGGGGTGGGTTTGCTTGGTTGGTTGGTTGTTTGGATGGCTGGTTGGTTTTGGATAGGTATAAATTCAGATGGCAAACAAAAATCAATGGCAGGTGCAAAGATACCATAATCCCCCTCAGATCATGATGAAAGTGAGTTACTTTGTTGTAACAACATAACCTCAGGAACAAGGTTTGGTGTCTGACTGTCTTCTAGTGTGCCAGGTGTCTGAAGCAGAAACTATGTTACAAAGTGCAATTTATTCACACAACTTTCTGCTGAAAAGACATCACTTGATGTGGTGCAACTACGGCTTATGGTAGGGTCATCAGCCTCTTAAGACACAGGACTGCTCTCTGGCCTGTTTCCTGAAGCATCAGTTTTTAAAGTAGAGGAATTTGGGGAACTTGTAGTTCATCAGCTGTGCCATGTCATGAGTCAGATTGCAGAGGGATCTTGTGATAGCCTTGAGAATGTAAGAACTAGCGGAACTCAGTATAGAAATGGATTGAGACAGTATCCACCATAAAAAGTCTTGAATGTGAAACAGAAAAGACTCCTGACTTTTGCGAGTCCTTCCAGAGAGAAAGTCTTAAAAGATGCATAAGATGCTGACAGCTTGAGTTTAGGACAAACAATGCAAAGTGTATAGGCTGTGGGAAAAGAGCGATATGGTGAGGTGCATTGTAAGACACATCATAGTTAAATGGAGGATAGAAGAATTGCTGCTACAGCAAAACATTTTCTTGGAAGTTGATGAGAGGAAGTGCTATTAAAACAGCATGACGTGTTCTGAAACTGTGACTATTCTTGTATGTGACTGAATTGAATTACTGACAAGGGCACGGACTGTGGGAAAGCAAATCCCCTGTCTCAGATTGTCCTGCAGCACCTAGGATCTGGGTTTTATTTCTGGAAGGCCAGGAAGCAGAAAATGGGACTCCAGAGAGGGCCAGTATCTCTGCAAGGTTGCCTTCTCACAGTGCTAGTACAGCACTCAGAACAGAGGCCCTAAAATATTCACAAATAAAGTGTCACACAGAGAAACTCCAAGTTGGGTGAGCCTATGGTGTGCCTTGCTCGAGTTACGTGCCTCAGTGTAGCCACAACTGTGTCTTGAAATGGAAAGAAATGGAAAAGGCTGGAGAGCAAAAATGTGACTAATATAGGTCATATGGAAATTGAGTTACAGTGTGGTACATTCACCCATGAAAAAAGTTGTAAACAGTAGTCCTTGAAGAGCAATTCTTCTTTCAGTAGAGAGAGACAGAGGGAGGTCTGAGTGAACAGTGTGGATTGTGTTTCATGTGCTGCCTCATGGTGCTACACTCAGGAGAGCTGGGGAAACACAGGGCCTGTTGAATTCACTGTCAAGTACCTTAGTTCTAAATCACTGAAAGTTTTCCCTGTATATTTTTTCTTTGTACGTGTGGTTGCTAATGGTCTACAAAACATTGCAGAGAATGGTTAAAATAGCATTTCAATAATGGAGTAGTGAACTGAAAGAGAACCTATTCAAAAGAAAGGTTAAGGAGCTAACAGTCTACAGATAGTCTTTGCTGTGGGCTGGCAGTCCTACCTTATTTCAAGCTGGACAGTATCATGTATTTTGAGTTTTTAAAAGAGCATTGCAATTCTCTGTGATCATACGATACAATCTTGATTTGCTTCCACTACTTGTAGTGGGAACAGGGACAGGCTTAATAGGTGATGGATCTATGTATCAGAGTCCAATACAGGAATATAAAAGCTAAAATGGGAATTAAGTAATTTCTGTAAGTCTGGTGAGCTTGTTTTCTGCACAGTGCTATATTTATACTGTATTATATTGACACTGCATGGAATCTTAGTGAGTCTTGGCGAGAAAAAGCTGAAGGGAGGCAATTTTTGGAGGTATTGTGAGATAGATTTCCTTTCCCATGAGAGGATTTATTCTGAAGCCTCAGTATTTCTTGAAGAGTTCACCCACCTTCCATGATGACAACAAGATGTTCAATGTGTTGCCCTGACTGTCTCTGTCAAAGGACACCTCCTTGAGATAGCTCATGCCAGTGATGAGGCCAGTGTGATTATAGAAAAAGGAGAAAATTTTCTTCTGCCGTAATTTCTAAGTAAGAAGAAAGAGATTTCTTCAGTAGTTTTGCTGCAGAGGTGTCTTCACAGAAATGTATATGATCAATAGTGCTCTTCCTTCTTCCCATATGTGCTCAGGGAACTTAGGCCTCAGTTAGCAGATCTACAGCTTTGCCAATTCAACAGTCCTGATGTCTCACCAGCCTTTATTTTTTCTACAATCTGAGCAAAAAAGACAGAGTTCTGTGCTTGCAGTCTATTGTGTCCAACTCACCTGGTCACAGCTTGGGTGCTGGAGCCTTCTCATCTGCAGAAGAAGTGAACAAGATCCTGGTGGGTTACTGTGATGGACACTAACTCAGCCCAATAGCAGCTTGTTGAATGAATAAGACAAAAATACATTCTCTGGAATGGCTTTAATCATAGAATCATAGAATCAGCTGGGTTGGAAAGGACCTCTGAGGTCATCAAGTCCAACTCTTGATCCACTACCACTGTGATTACTAAACCATGGCACTAAGTGCCACATCCAGTCTCATCTTAAAAACCTCTAGGGATGGAAAATCCACCACTTCCCTGGGCAGCCCATTCCAATGCCTGATTACCCTTTCTGTAAAGAATTTCTTCCTAATGTCCAACCTAAACCTCTCCTGGCAGAGCTTAAGACCATGCCCTCTTGTCTTACTGATAGCTGCCTGGGAGAAGAGACCTGTCTACAACCTTCTTTCAGGGAGTTGTAGAGAGTGATGAGGTCTCCCCTGAGCCTCCTCTTTTTCAAGCTGAACAGCCCCAGCTCCCTCAGCCTCTCCTCATAGGACTTGTGCTCCAGTTCCTTCACCAGCCTTGTTGCTCTTCTCTGCACCTGCTCCAGCACCTCAATATCCTTCCTGAACTGAAGGACCCACAACTGGACACAGTAGTCCAGGTGTGGCCTCACCAGTGCTGAGTACAGGGGAAGAATCACTTCCCTGCTCCTGCTGGCCACACTGTTCCTGATACAGGCCAGGATGCCATTGGCCTTCTTGGCCACCTGGGCACACTGCTGGCTCATGTTCAGCTTCTTGTCAATCCAAAATCCCAGGTCCCTCTCTGCCTGGCTGCTTTCCTGCCACTCTGTGCCCAGCCTGTAGCACTGCAGGGGGTTGTTGTGGCCAAAGCACAGGACCTGGCACTTGGCCTTGTTGAACCTCATCCCATTGGAATCAGCCCAACCCTCCAGCCTGTCCGGGTCCCTCTGCGGAGGCCTACTGCCTTCCAGCTGATCAACACTCCCCCTCAACTTCTGCAAATTTGCTAATGGTACACTCAATCCCCTCATCTAAATCATCCATAAAGATATTAAACAGAACTGGGCCCAACACTGATCCCTGGGGGACACCACTAGTGACCGGTCGCCAACTGGATGCAGCCCCGTTCACCACCACTCTCTGGGCCCGGCCCTCCAGCCAGTTCCTAACCCAGCACAGAGTGCCCCTGTCCAAGTCGTGGGCTGCCAGCTTTTTCATGTTTCAATACAATTTTTAATTCATGGAACTAAAGTTTTAAGAGGAAGGTAAAGCCCTCTGTCATGCTTGAAAATTGCTGGCTGATACTTTGTTTACATATGTTCACTATCTCGCATGATAATTCTCAAAGTTCCTTATAATTTCAGGACCTACTTTACCTGTCTGAAAAGTTATTTTACTCCTTAGAAAATCATTGTCTTGTCTAGTCCCACAAAGAAACCAAACCATATAGTCCCATGTCCCTGTGTTGATCCTTGTTGAAGCCTCCTTGTGAATCCTCACCTGAGATGAACCAGGTGTATTTATTTAAGCCATTAGTTTATTTTTGTATCTGAGTTTATTGCTAGTAAAACAATGCAGACAGATCTGTTTAAAGGATTCCCTTTCTGGAATGTTATGAATTTAAACTGTTAAATATTCTTGGCACTGTTATTCATCAACTCAGTAAGTAAGATTTCATGGAATCATTAGATTACTACAAAGGTTTAAAATAATCAAAAATGCATGCATACATATTCCTGTACTCTCCATTGTAAGAGGGAATAAAATACAGTCTTTTGTATAAGTTATACATAACACAGAAATAGTATCTAGACACTTTGATCAAGTTTTATACTACTATGTAAGAAAAAAATTCTTCAGCAAACTTTTTTGTATTAAGAGTTATTCCTATGAAGAATTATTCTCCAAATCTCCCTGCTAAGTACTAATATTGCTGCTAGTAGAATCCACTCTATATCCTTGAGTGCTAACATTTACAGTGTATTTTCTCATTTGTTTATAAACCATGCTCAAATTAGGAATTAACCAAAATAGTTGCTTTTGTAAATGGAGTATAAGAACAGTTAATAATTTATATTTTTCTGATTCCATTGTGCAAGAATGTGAAAATGAATGACTAATTTGTTGTTGATATGGGAAGGAATTTGAATATTTTATGAGAACACCTTGGCTGTCAGTATGCTTATCTCTGAGAAAGAGAGCTGGAATTCTTCACTGGGCAATGCATGAATATTATCTTGGGCAACACTGAAAGTAAAAATGATTGAACAAGGAACTAGTAACAATTTCCTCTTCTGTATCTAAGACTTTTATCAACCACTTTCTAAGCAAATTGTTAGCCCACATATGGAACTGAGTAGTATTTCAGACCTGTAACCATTCATTTATTAACTGAACATTAATTGCTTCTGTTATAGGATTCAAAAGTCCATTGTTACAAATAAACCAAGAGAGCAATTTGGCTCCTTATCAATGAATATTCAAAAAAAGGTGGTTTAATGACCATTACAAGCATCACTGCTACTTTAGTTAGGATTTCAGGGAAGGTTGTTGCCTTGTTGCATTCTGGGGCCATTTCCCTTTGTCCTGCTGTTAGGTTCATGCTTCCATTTAAAGATCCCCAGTGTGACTGAAATGCAGACCCAATGACTGTAGGGGCAAATCTATGTTCTGTCCTCACCACTAACGCTTCCTGGTGTGATGCCCTAAGGATATTTTTATGCAGTCTCCATTTCTGTGGGTAGGCAGAATAAAGAATGAAGCCCTGGTCAGCTCCAGCAGTGTCAGCTCTCTGCCAGATGTGCAGTTGAGAACCACTCTCCCTCATGTGTATTTCCAAGAAATAAGTAAAAGCTATTGATAGGATCTAGTATCTATGTCACCCAGTGAATCACAGCATAGAGAGGCTAATTGATTTAAAACACCTCTCCTCGAAGCCTTTCAGTACTACTGTTGATGATATAGTGGTCAGTAAAGAAATACAGGGAACAGTAAAGAAGTCTTCCTAGCAAAAACCAAGAAAGATGACATGTTTTGCCCCTCATACACATGCACACTAACCCACACTACTTTACCACGTTCACACTCTGCTATTTTCATGGTCAGATTCTCCCCCTGTGTGAGCCACTCTTTTGTTCAAACAAGGAGGTGAAATGACTAAATGTGCTGCTAAACCCATGGACAGTCTAAGAAAGGTGGTCATTATTGTGTTAGGTAGAAAAAGTGATTTAAGACTCCTTTCTAAGCCACTTTCTTCGTTGTGTGCTCTAGCTGATGTCTCCCTGTTCTTCACTTTCACCTCACTAATTACCAAATCCTCAAGACACTCATTTTACCTTACAATTCCTACCCCAAGCAGAGGATACCTTTCTTTGTGCTTGCATACCACATAAGATTACACAACTTCTGTCCTTGCAAACCTTCTGAATGATATTGTAGTATAAATAAACAATGAATGTTACCTTGCTAGCCACTGGACTAACTCCGGTAACTGAGGCAGATTTCCATTCTTTTCATCTTTTGCATCCCTAGTATAGTACAAAATCCAGACTTTTCAGATTCCCAGATGTAGTGAGTAATAAAAAAACCCTTCTTTCTTCTTCTCATTATAGTTGTCTTCTTTTGTCCAGGTGGGGCAAGGGTAGGAATAGACATGAGTGTGTTTGTACCAAGGAAAGCAAAGGCAAAGTAAAGGAAACGGAAAATAGGTTTAACATCCTTATGTGACTCTAAGTTGCCTCGAAAGAAATTTTCCTCAGGGTCTTGAGTTATTGCTTTTCTTGGTTTTAGCCTTCATGTTTTATTTGAGGTAGCATGATGTGGTGGGTTGACCTTGTCTGCACACCAGGCACCCACCAAGCCAGTCTATCACTCCTCCTTAAAGGTGGAATTTATTGGGTTTTCATGTCCAGGTTTTGGTAGTAGGGGGCAGCTACAGGTGTGGCTTCTGTGAGAAGCTGCCAGAAGCTTCACCCACATCCAGTAGATCCAATGCCAGGTGGCTCCAGGATGGACTTGCTGCTGGCTAAGGCCTAGCCAGTCAGAAATTTGAAGTAATGCCTCTGAAGGAAAAAAAAAAGTTATGGGGCAGATGTAATTGTTCTCAGAGAAGAGCAGAGTGAGAATATGTGAGAGGAATGACTATGGAGACACCAATGTCAGTGGAGAAGGAGGGGGAGGAGGTGCTCCAGGTGCCAGAGCTGAGGTTCCCCTGCAGCTCATGGTGAAGACCATGGTGAGACAGTTGTGCCCCTGCAGCCTATGGAGATCCATAGGGGTGCACAAATCCACCTCCAGCCTGTGGAGGAGCTCCACACTGGAGCAGGTGGATGCCCAAAGGAGGCTATGACCCCATGAGAAGCTTGTACCAGAACAGGCTCCTGGCAGACACCTGCAGAGCCATGGAGAGAGGAGCCCAGGCTGGAGGAGGTTTCCTGGTAAGACTTGTGACCCGCTATAGGGAACCGACTCCGGAGCAGGCTGTGCCTGAAGGACTGCACTTTTCATGAAGAGCTGCAGCCCATGGGAAGGACTCACACTGGAGAATTGCATGGAGAACTGTCTCCTGTGGGAGGGATCCCATGCTGGAGCAAGGGAAGGACTCCTCTCCCTGAGCAGCGTCAGAAAAAACGTGATGAACTGACCGCAACCCACATTCCCCATCTCCTTGTGTCACTTGAGGAAGGGGAACAGAGCCCAGGAAGGAAGAATAGGTGGGGGAAAGATGTTTTTAAGATTTATTTTACTGCTCATTATCATGTTCTGATTTTGATTGGCAATAAATTCAATTAATTTCCCCAAGCTGAGTCTGTTTTGCCTGTGACCGTAATCTCCCAGTCTTTATGTCAGCTCCTGAGCCTTTTGTCATGTTTTCTCCCCACTGTCCAGTTGTGGAGGGGAGTAATAGAGCGGCTTTGGCAGGCACCCAATATCCAGCCAGTGTCAACCCAGCACACATGATCTTGTCACCTCTCTATGACTAACTTTGTTTTCTCTTTGGGAAGCAATACAAATTAAAAATTTGAAATTAAAACCATCTTAGTAGGAAAATTATCAAATGTTAATCTTTGCAGTGACATAGATTTTTATTCTTTCCTTCCTTGTTTTTTGGATTAAAGTGTGTTCTTCCTTTCTTCTTGCAGTCTACCATCACTACTTCCATAATTGTTTGGCTTTAAACTTAGTGTTTCCCTTAACTGATTTTATAGCATTTCCCTTTTATTAACAGAAATATAGAAAAATGTTCTGTACCTTTTTCAAATAGTGCACTTTCAATCATGTTAGACTGTAGTGAAAGTGGGGATGGAAATGACCAATTGTATTTATAGTTGATGTTCTTCATACCAAAATAGTTGCATACAGGTATTGTCAATTTCCTTGAGCAATATTGGTTCCTTGAGAAGTGGTTCTCCCACTCTTCTGTTTGATGCAGCATATCCTCTTCCTATAGACATCCCTATTAAACACCTTAATTTAGAGGCACTTCTTACAAGTCACATACCTTTGTGCTTACAGTAGGCAACTTTCTCTCTCTTTTTGTTTACAATAGCCAACAGCCCAGTGTCAAATAAATCACATGAACATATATAGCAGTTCAAGGAATCTAGGATCCTAGGCAATCCTGAATTCCGATACCAAAAGTTGTGAGAGTGATGACTTCGACTGTGCTGGAGTGATGAAGTGTTTGTAAGTTTTCACCAGAAGTATAGGAGAAGTGATGTGCATCAACTCTGCTATGGGACAAACATTCTTTTGTTTTCTTGTAACAAGTTATCTTTCAATTTCTGTCTCTTCTGTGTGCTTCCTTATAATGACTCCAGAGGTGGAGAATGATACTGAGATGGGGAGAGAAAAGTAGGGTACCAAAAAGCTCAGTTATTTCAGCAAGTAGGCTATCTTGCCTACTTAATTCCTCCCTATGTATACTATACTGATATTGTACTGCTTCAAGTTACTGAAAAAAATATCCCTATATTCCCTAAATTAAGCTATTCAGCTGTATTTTCTTCCATTTCCCCCCAGTAATTTGGTAAGTGATCAGAGCAAAAAGCCCTGAACTCTCCAGTTATTCTTTGGTTTTGCATGTGTCAGAAAATGTACAGTATACATACTTTCTATGCTTGTAAATTAACGTACACCTACAAGTATGTATATGAACATTGCTGCTGCCCTGTTGATTTTACACTGCAGAGTGGATGCTATTGTTGGCTTCAGACTCAAATGTCATCTGGATTTGGAGTCTGCCAGCTTATGATTTCATCCTTGTAAGTGCTAGTTTTCATAAGTCTGTTTATATGCACTGTAACCTGAAATATTCAGTCTGAAATAGTTTCAGACATTAGATGCTAATCAAAACATTTTTTGATCGAGTTGTGCCTTCTTCCACTCTTATAAAAATTCTACTAATGAAATCACATAGAATTTTATATTAGATGTCCAACACTTCCTTGTTTGTGCAATTCCTTTAACCACATAAGACATCATGTCCAGTGAGAAGGGCTTAGGACTCCAAAAGGTACATTATTTCTGGACAAAACCCAAATAAAATAATGCCATTAGTATTACCATTTCCAAGAAAGGCTTAATATTGGGGAATTTGTTAATTTAAATCAGTTGCCCCCTTTAACTTCTAGATACCTTTAAAGGTATCCTTCAAATTCCAGTATAAATACCATCATAGGATGGTACAGAATGGGGTTTATTGATCTTTTGAATGTCTCAGTAAACAAAATAGATGGCAGGAAACGGTTCTGCCTGCTTAGAGATTCATCCAAGTTCTGCTATAAGGACTGGAAGGACACCCATTGACTTATCTGGGAACTGGCTGAGTCCTTAAACATCAATAAAATCAAAGAATTCTCACAGTGAACTGGCCTATCTGGCACCCATTAAAATAAACGATTGTAAATTTTGAAAATTACTCTTCCTGCAACATAGGCCAATTGGTCAGCTGCAAATCTGGCACAGATGTGCAGCATGTGTTCTGGGCAGCCCACAGGAACATGATGTTCTTTTTCTCTCCTTAGAGCCTTGGAGACTGAAAGGACGGACTCAACCCATTGCTAAAGAATAAATGCTGAAATAATGGAGCTAAATACAGAAATCAACAAAAAGTTTACAAAGATAACATTCCTTCTGGAAGAAACTAACAAATCTGCCAAAGCTGAAACATTTTTAAGGCAAGTGTAGTGCTTATTTCGGTGTTCTGAAAAAAGAACAAAATTTAGAGAATTCTCTGGCAGAAACTGATTTGACCTTTGTATCAATGCACTGTAGAAATCAGGCAGAATTCCTGAAAAAAAATACTAAGCATGTAATTTTCATTCTTTAACCATCTGTGAGAGGAGTGAAACTGATCCAAAGAAAAGAGAAGCCACTGAGCCCGAGGCATCCAAAGAGCTGTGAAGAGACGCTGCTGCTCTGTCTTCAAATAGAAGTATGATTTTGCAGCATGGACTCCTACTTGATGCCTTTATAGCCTTGTGCAGTGGGTATGAACTCTAGAAAGAACAGGTAGATAGATTTTCAACTGCACAGAAAGACAGAAAAGCAAAAATGACAGTTGAATGTTGTGGTTGCTGTAATGTGTGAATATAGCACAGCACATGCTTGAAAGGCTTGAAAGTAGCCACTGCAAAACTGGTTTTGATTGCTCTGATTTCCAACAAAGGAAGCATCTCATGCTTAGAAAGCAAGAATAATATCATTGATAGAAAAAGAGTTTCACCACAATAAAAGAAATGTGTGGTTCAGTATCTGTACCCTGCTGTTAAACAGTAATCTAAAGAGACCCCAAGTCTAGCATTTTTACAGGTTAGCATTCTGCAATTACATAGCAAAATACTTTGGACTTCCTTATATCATGTCTTTGGGGGTAGTCTGCACTTGTAAAACAAGATATCACAGAATATATGATTAGTAACTAAATCCCTGTGACCTTGGTAGCTGCTTCTCTCAAAGAAAAGTGAATTCCTGGAGATAATCTTAGCAGTTGTTAAAAGAACTTGAGAATTTGTTTTTCAAAAAAAAGTATTAAAAAGTCACTATTTAAAGACAATGTAATTTTAAATAACATTTTAATTTTGGAGGCTTTAGAACTCTAAAGTTTCATCTACATTTTGTTTGGCTTTTTACTTTGAAATGTTGCATGTGATCTGGAGTTCTCCTCCTCCTTCTCTACTTTCCTGCTGAGTAATTTGTGACTGCATTCCGTGAAGACACAGTGTGGTAAGAGCAGAAACCTGTATTAAAAGACTTTTTTTAAGGGTAATTTTAAAACTCTAATTTTCACTAATTCAAGCCCTTTTTTTGCAGGGATGGAAACTGACCACTACTAGCTTAATTTGACTTGTGGATGCTAATGGTCCATTTCCACCTCTTTTTCTATGTATCAAATGTTATAAAAGTAGGATGGGTGAAAAAAGCATTACCAAAGTGGGATAAGATTGATTTGTTCCTGCATTCAGTATTCCTTGCAAAGAATCAGGCAAGACATGAAGGAAAGGAGGGAGAAAAAATCTCAAATTTCAAATATCTCCTCATAAAGGGAGCATAGACATTGTTAGGCACCTTGGTTCTCCACAGAGGTTTTGCAAATAAAGTCTAATGCAATATTTTTTTTCTGAAAGATGTCAGCTTGCAGCTACATTTCCTTAGGAATAGGTTGGTGGTATGTTTTTTTTTCTGATTCATGGATAAAATTCTGGTTGGTTCAACAGATAGCAGTATTTATAACTGAGAGAAAAATTGGTTCTAAATATATAGCAAAAATATAAAAGCCTTTTTTTTTCCCCAGCAAAAGATTGGAAGACTTAATCAAAAAAATCTTGTCCATGTCTCTGATCTATGTATATATGTACCCACGTGATCTTGGTCTCATATAAAATATCATGGAATGAGTATTTACACAGAGTAATGTGACAAATACAAGTTAATTCCCCTTTTCTAATTAAGTTCTTTGGCACAGTGTGTGAGGGCAAAACACATGTTCTGGCATGTGTGCTGTTTCAGCAGATTTTGGAAAATTGTCACACACCTGTTTTCATGACTCTTTCATGGGTTCTCCCATTGACCATCTTGTGTGTTTAGGTTATTTGAGTTAGGTGCATCTAACATGCATCATGTGTGTTTTAGTATCTGTTAAATGGGCATACTTTAGAGTCTCAACAGTGTAGCACCTGGTAAACTTAACATACTGAGCATTTTGTATAGTGCGTGACCCATAGATTCCGTATGTGCTTCTCATCATCTGAGGTCTTGCCCTTCATGCCTCTTTCATTGCACACTTTGTCATCCACTCCGTTGATCAAGTGGCAACATGCTTCGTTGCATGTTTGCACTGGTTTAGCAGCTGAATCAACATTGATTGTAACACAAAGAAATGTTTTGACAATTTGTCACAACTTTCTCTGACAAACACCTTTGTCCTTGAACAGTTCTCACCTGGAAGAATGATGCACCATTATGTGGCAAGTTTGGATTTTCAGATTTACTGAAACGGACTATAAAGAAAATTCTTTCATTGTTGGATATTTGAATGCTTTTTGAAGTGAAGTAATAAGATGAATCATAGTGGGTTTTTCCCCCAAAATGCTGTGATGTTATCTGAGCTAGTGGGTCCTGTCATAAGCTACAGTCTCTCAAGGGATCACACTCTTTCACTGTGCTGCTAGAATGTATTACAAGAATCCCTGATCATACTGCTACAGATAAAACTGAAGTTCCAGGGCATGAAGATCTTTAGAATCTATCAGATCAAGCACATTCAGCAATGGTGAGAAAAAGAAGAATTCAGCTGAAAACCAACAGCATATTTAACATTTGTGTTGAAAAATTGTATTAGTTGAAAAAAACAGTTTTCTGTTGAAACAAAGTTTGCACAAAAAACTCTCTTAACCAGTCGTATCTGAGAGGCTAGTACTCTGATGATGGTAAATTATTTGGTTGTTACTTTTGTACAGATGGCTGCATAACATTCACAGAAGGAATGATTCTAGGAGCCAGTTTTTCAAATGTCATCTTCTACATATGTAAGTGCAAATGGGCCCCTGCATATCACTTGTGCATGCAAACGACAGACCTAGCATTTGCACATCAAGCACGGATCAGCTTTGGGCATTACCTTACAGATGGACAGATAAGGTGTGAATTACATTTGTTCAAAGAAAGGCAAGCTACAAATCCCTTTAAAAAGGTGCTGCCTATGTTTGTCTACTCCCATCAGCATACAGTTGCTGAGATAAACAGTTACTCCTACACAATTTTTTGAAGAGAATTTCTTCATCCTCTTAGTATGTTCTTTATTACCCTATTTTCCAAAGATCTGTTACCATTTCATAAGGCTATGGAAAGGAAGTCAGTTTTTAAAATTAATATTGGCTGAGGCTGTCAATAATTACCCACTTACTCCTGTACAAAAATTGACAGAAGGAAAATACATTGGTTCAATATTAGGAGTCTGGATTACTTAAAAACATTTTGCAATATCCTTGTCTTTAATCTGTCCTTATGTCATTAATGATGCATTTTTGTCTGGAAAGCCAAAGCACATTATTTGTGCTTATGATTAAATTTAGCCACTGTGTGATGTAGAAGTTTTTTTCAGTCTACTTACTAGAGAGAATAGAGTTCTTACCAGAATAGCTAAGACTGAGAAATTTCGGGCCAGGCTCTCATCAAGTCCAAGCTGATTCCACTGACTTCTATACAATTACCTAGTCATAGGCTGAAAATAAACAGCTTCATTGAGACTCATAGTAATTTGGAATCGTGTTAAATTGCTATCTGGATACTATGTATAGATGTGCTAACATAAATGTTTTAGCTGTACACGCATCAGATATCACATTGAAAGTTTTCTCATTGCTTGACTGAATACTAAAGATGTAGTGAGCTTTCACTCTTCCTTACTGGGATTAGCAGCAGTTCTACAAATAGTATCACTTAAAATTTGTAGCATGCAATAAATTACCTTTTGTCTGATTGATTTTACTTAGAATTTATGTTTCAATGGAAAATGTCACAAACCTTTTTCCCATCTAAACACAAATCTTTCCCTGCCTTTTTTCTGAAGGAAAGGGAGGCTGAACATGTAATTTTAGGTTTTTGTAGATATTTATTGTTAGCTTTGCTTCAGCATTCTTGGTATTTTTTAAGGAACTCAGTTAACTGTGCCTTATTAGCTCATTTGCCAGCTATTTGACACCAATATTGTTAATACAGGTGAAATAAAGTTCATGCAAAGTATTGTATTTCCAAAAACCAGACAGCTTATCAAGTTCTCTGCCGATCTAGTCATATGACAAGAGAGGCTTATCATGACATACTTAGTTTTATAATTAGAGGTAAACTTTGTAGTAAGAGGTGAGCTATCTGATTGTTACAGTACTATGTTTTGGCTAGTGAGCCATAAACATATTTGTTGGCTTTCAGATGTATAAACAATTAAGAAAATATGTGATCACACATGAAGAAGAGAGTACAACTCTTCTTTAGATTCTGTGGGAGCACAGCTCAGAAAAAAACCCCACAATTTTTTTTTTATTATTATTTTTATGTCTTTGAATGTGTGTGGCTAACTTACGACGGCTTCAAAAGGCTTTCAGAAGTCATGGTGCATTTTTTTTTAATATTGGTGAACTTTTAAGACTTAAGAAGTGTAGGGTGTAGAAGACACTGAAAGAAACCTACTCCTTCTGAGTCCAGAGATAAAGACCAGAAGACCCAAAACTGCAGACAGTGAGTGAAGTTCTCCTGAGGTAGTAACATACCACCAAGAAAGCATGCTGCTGTCAAGCTGAATATAACAATAACTAACACAGTTCTTCGTCTTCTGAATGAAAAAGACAAAATTAATAGAATTAATATTTCCTTTCTGTCCTTTCCACAAATAGATTCAGAAAAAAAGGGTCTTGGGACTTTTGTCTTCCTTTTTGAACTTAAATATTCAAGGCTTGTTTTTTCTGTCTTTCAATTTCTGTGGCCATCTGTATAGTGGAGAAACTAGGTATCATCTTTAGTAATGAACAATTTTGAATGGGAAAGAAATGGACCAAAGAAGAATGGCAGGACAATTAACATTAAGACATGAGCTTCATGTTTCACTATGTAGTTATCTCCAAAGACTCCAAGAACAGTAATTCAGTTCTTAGACAACATTTTAGAAGAGCATTTCTTTCTGCCATTCTCTCTTAAGTCTCACTATGTATTTTGTTGAATGTGAAAGACAAACATCTATCATGAACAATCAAGGCGTGTTTCTCCTACTTAGAAGTAAAATTATTGGGCTAGATAACCTCTTGAGATCCCTTTCCTCTCTTATTTTCATTGGTTGTATTGTTGCAGTCAACTTCCCTCTGATCATACAGTTTTCTTTGATAAAAAAAGCAGAAATACAACTGATTAAAATTAAAGTACTATCTAATTTTCAGCCAGAAATTCACTAGTCAGAAAGCAAAATGCCGTTGGAAAGAAAATGGTTCCTGTGTCTGCTTGGATCAATATCACTCTATTTCCAACAAGTTAATTGCTTGATGTGAAGGTGCACTTTCTTCTTTTTTCAGTGCAAATCCTAGTTCAGGATTTGTACTCCCTTGCCAGCAATATTGATCGATTAATTGATATTTGATATGTATGCAGCTAAGTAAATTCAAGACCAGTTCGTAGTATAACACAGAACCATGGAGAAGGTCTGAATTCTGTGCTGGGCATATAATTTCCAAGATAAGAGTCTCATTTCAGTTTATTTAGTCTACCTTTTACTTATGAAATATAGGCATCCTCTTGTGAAGTATCTACGAAAGATGGAGCTGTATCCAAGAACTTACAGCCTTTCAGAATGGACAACCAACTAATATGAATTAATTTTGAATCCACCAAATGCCAAGAGAAATTGTCATAAATCCTTCAAAATTTCCTGGGTGCTTAATACATGTGATAGACAAAAATCTGACATCATTCTGTAGGCAGACATGCTCTTAAAAAGCAAAGTCTTCTTCTCTTCTTTCCGGTGCTGTTACTCCATGTGGTGGCTACAGGGACACTGAAGCCTCAGCTGCATTTCGATGTGCAGACTTTTCACATACTGTCTAATGCCAGGTTTCTTAAGGACAGTTCTTGAAATGGAAGGTATCCTAGATAAATAGTTACCATCCAAATTTATTAAACTCAAGTTCTTTAACTCACAGATGGCTATTATCGGCTTCAGGACAGTTTCAGAATTAAGCATTTGTAGTAAGGTATGGAAGAATAACATTCTGAGAAAAAAAGCGATATAGTTCCTGAAGAATGCTAGGTGTGGGTCTGTAGATTGTTCTTTTAGACATGACTGCCCTTCAAATAAGATAAAGAAAATAATGCTGTAGCCTGAGAATTTGAGCTAAGCAAAAAGAGGAAGTTTTTTTTTTCTTCATTTGGTAAGGAATTCTACCATTCTACTCATTTGACTGTATACTGAGAAGTAAATGCAGGTATGGAAATTTTACAGTTGGCTCAGAGAAAAAGCTCAGGCATGGAAATTTGGCATAAGGGAGACTGTAGATAATTATTTTTTTTTTTTACTTTTACATATACGATATGCCTAGAAGGTACAAGAAAAACTGCATATTTTCTCCTTGAATTGTTAGGTGGAGTTCTGCATGCAGGTGAGAGGCAACAGCCAGAATGTTTAGGTTCTTACTGGGATCAGATTCAAGTGGCCACAACTGCCATTTCATAAATTTTTATAGCTCACTTTTACTACCTGACTTTTTGGACTTGTATCTCTCATATTCAGACCCCAGTTTTAAAAATTACTTAGTCCTTCACCTTTCTCTCATACATGTTTTGCTACATTATGCCTCTACATTATGCCTCTACATTTGCTACATTATGCGAAGAGCTCTGCCCATACTTGACACTGTATCCTCTTCCAGAGAGTAACACCATGCATTCAGTGCCATGACTTCATAGCCTCTATAGTCAGTCCCAAAACAGCATCCTCCTTTATGTCTTCCTGTACTCCTGGAGCTCTTTGGAACTTGTTTTTGGGAGAGGAATGCAGACTAATAAAATTCCAGTGTACATGAGGTTATAAATAAATTAAAATTCTTTCATCTGAAATACTTAGAAGGATATTTGTGAACACTAACTGTAGGCATGCGCAGTATATAGCCTTTCTTACCATCTCTTTTTGGCTTTAAACAGTTGATCTATCCACTGGTATACATGAATAAGGCACTGGTGTAAAACACTTTCTCTGTTCAGAGCATGCATTGCTCTACATTTTAGCAAACACCATTTGAAATCCCATTGGCAGATGCTCCTGGGAGTTTATGGAGTTTTATTCACTAAGGAGACATGACAAGACAAGATGCATCATGCAACTGAAGATGGCTTTTTAAGTGCTAAGTGAGTTTGGAAACATCCCCAGTGGAAATTTGATGGCCAGAGGCCAGAAGCACAGCTCATCAAGAGAGATGGGGATCAGATTATAGAATGATATAAAATAAAACATAAAATTTCTTGTCCATTGAGGTCTTAAACCCCAGAAGATTGCTTTTATCATTGTGTTAGTTTCAGTGTTATCATAATCCTTCATTATAATTTGGATTTTTTTTTTTTTCACAAATAGAAAATAGGATGCTTAATACAAAATCTGATTGTTGCAGTAGAAAACTGTAGAAGCACAATGAAGTCCAAATGAATTATTTTGCTGCAGTTGAATGGGCATGCTTTGACACAACGTAAATCAGTGAGGAAGTTTCACATCTTATGCCACTGTACTAGGAATAATTTTTGTCTTATGTACCCTAAAAACTAGAAGATATGACTGTTACCTCAGGCTTAACATGTCTCCTTTTCTTTTCTAGATCCAACTACTTGGAAGACTTTACATCAGTTAATAGCAAACTCCAAAGGAAGTTTTTTCTCTTCATTTAATAGATTAATTTCTGTCTTAGCTGAAATAACTTTTGAAAGTCAATCTCTATAGGCTTTTGAAAGGTCTTCCATCACTGAGCTCTTACTAATATCGCGAACAGAACAGTAAATTGATGCAGAAAGTGAGAAGTTCCCTTGGCCTATACTAAGCCTATTTGGTATTATTGGTACCTGTGCTTCCCAAATGCTATGTTTTTGTAACAGTGTAATTGTTCTACATGGCACCAGCTATCAGAAACAATTGCTCCAAGAATAGTTAAGCTGCTCTACAACAAATATCTCTTTGTATTTATGGATGCTTCCATTGACTGGAATCCTGTTTGTAAAAGGCAAGACAATTCCCATTATCTGCAAGGTGCCATACATTTATCTTCCCTTTGTAAATTAATCTCAACGGTGAATAGAAAGTATATAATCTCCATTATTTGGAAAAAAGAGTTGTCAATAAGAACCTGAGTTGTCATTTCTAGTTAGAGCTCATAAATGCAACTACAGAAACTGGAGAATGGAGATTCAGGGTGCAGTGCCCATCCAGTGAAGTCATTGGCAAGTATCCCATTGCTGCTGGAGAGAGTACAAATAGACACCACCTAGCACACTTTGTATTGTATTTAACTTTTCCAATGAATGGTTTGAGTCCCTGGCATAGTCAGTTCTGGGGTAATGTCCAAAATTAGCTTGATCTTCCTGCCCATCCATAGATAATTAAAGAACAGCTACATCAATTCAGTCATCATTAGTACCTTGGGGATGGACTCTACAGGACCTACATGGCTAAGTGAGTAAATCAGGCTATTCATCTTGATGGAAAACCTGGATTGCAGATACATAAATTCTCATCACCTCTAAGAGTGTGAAACAGTTCCAGCTCTGGATATCTGAGCCTAAGTTATCTAAACTGGAAGTTGAAGCAAACTTTGCATGTGTAGCTAAGGCACAGAGCCTAGGCTAGGTAGGTTATTATATTTCCACCCTTAGACTTCAGCACTTGCACGTCTTCTTTCCCGTGATCGAAATCAAAAGAATTATCCTTTTTAAACAGCATGGGCATAATTGAATCAGTCTTGTAGCATCACTTATGAATTACTTTGTTGACACAGGAAAATCCACTTCAGTATCTCTGTCCCTGGACAGAAGCAACTCTGGTTGAGCAACATGAGATCCAGGTATAAGGTCCTTAGGTAATTTCCTTGTAAGTACCACATTCACTGCAGTGCAGATGTTAGCATTCATACATTCTTGGGGGATTTTGAGCTGTAATTACATGTGTCTTGACCTGAACTCTTTTGTGGAGGTTTTTTTTGTTTGTTTGTGTTAGTTTTTTGGGGGTTTTTTTGTGGTTTTTTTTTTTTTTTTTTTTTTTAATATTCAAATCCAAAGTTCTTTGGTCTTCCAGTAGAACTGTCAGCCAAAGGTGTTCATTGTCTAAAAAAGACGGTCTTAAGTTTTCAAAGCTGAAAGAGACATTGACTAAGAGAAGATCCAGTTTCCTATTTATATTGTTTTCACCTACTTTTCTTACTATCTGTTATTGAAGAGGTATTTTGGCAAATATAATTTACCCAACTTCAAGAAATTTTTGAAAGCTAGCTATAAGAAAATATACTTGAAACTTTCAAATTCTTTGGTTTTTTTTTTCATGCTATGATATTTTAAATTGATCTTCAATCATAAAATAAGGCCAGTATCAAAATAAAATTTGCTTATCATACTCCTAAGCCAACACTGCTCTTTCTACTCCTTCTTCCAAATATTCACTCATTTTTATTTCTTTTGAAGAAGTTGATAAACCTTGAGTAACCCAGTACTGTCAGTTTTTTACCATTCCTTGTCTACCATTAATTCTTAATGCAGAATTGCAGAAACAGCATGAATGATGCATCACATCAACTGGTCATAGCATTATAATTTCTTGGTGACTTATTAATATAATTCATCAACAACTTACATTCCTTAGCTTTGTTTTCTTTGTAGTAACAGTAGTTAAACAGGATTTGTAGTCTTTTCTTGGTGAAAAGCATTGGAGTTTTTTTCTGGTAGATACCAAACTCTGGCATTTATCAAAGTGAGTGTTCTCTTGTAATTCACTTGGTGACCCGGCATGGTTGAATGACAAGAGTGATATGCCTGTCCTCCAAACAGGTACAAAGTTAACTGAAGCAGGCTGACAAGATCCTGGATGGATTACAACCATCATGCTACAGAGTTTGATCAGACTCCTGCTTGCAATGATAGCATGAAGAGACTTGCTACAAATCTGTGCTACACGGTAGTTAAAAGCAAGTTGCTGCTAATTAATCAGATTCTTTAAGGGAATTATAATCTCTGCAAGTTCCTTCATCTGCTCGTCTTAGGAATGTCTGAATCCATTCTTCCCTTAAGAAATCAACCCCATAACTCAGCCTACAAGCCAAATCTAGTTGCAATCTACTAGCACCTTTGGTCTTTGGGTAAAATAAACTCTGCCTTTTTGAAGAGATGCAGAATCTCCTCTGTAACAAACTAGTCTTGAAGATATGATTGCTATACAATACATCCCCTATCTGTTTAATCATAACTGTAAATATCTTTGCATTCTCTTTCATCCGGTTTAGGAAGTCTAAAATTGCAGAGTAATTATCTGAAACCTTTAACATCCTATGTATTTTCATGTCCATAGGGAAAAACAATTCTCTGTTTTCTTTGCCACTAAGTGCTTAGAAAGCCACAGAAAGATAGGAATGGTGTTTAAAGATATTTTGTATATAGGAATACTATGAAACAGGCAAAAAATATGTAGAAATTCTTTGTTACAATGTACGATCAAACTTAAACCTTCAATTTTTACTAGGAACTGCTTTCCCCTTTGTCTCATTTTCTGCGGCTGAAGCCTACTTCCAAGGAGGCTAACAAGCTGTGGGTGACCATGACATTTGCTGGCTGACCTTTGTCTCTCCAGCCTGTAGTCCAAGAACTTCTACCTTGGTCATGACCTGGTAATAGGCTTTGCCACATGTGGTTAACTTGTCATACCTATGCTGTATTTGAAATCCTGTTATTAAATAACAACATTAAAAGGAACTATAGATTCACTTTCAATTAATATCTGTGCTTTTATAGGCAAGAGTTTGATTATTCATGGGGTGAGAATATGGAAAGGTTGCAATTGCAGCTGAAAATTAATGAGTTGTAATAATATATCAGTGGGAAACGTTCCTGTTGCTTGTACTGCAGTCATTGTCATGGGATATTATCATATACTTTTTAAATCACATATGGTAACCATAATGTGCTGGAAGAGAGCTGTATCTATTTTGGTCATCCTTTATGCTTGACAGCTCTCAAGGTGACACCAAATTATTCTTCTGATCTTACAGATTCATGTGGAGCTGCTTCTCAGAGTTGATCTAAGACATGTGAGAAGAGTTCTGCTTGAAGTAGTATTGTGAGACAGCATATGGAAGTTGAACTAAATGTAACTCAGTTTTACCCTATGGAATCAGATTCATTAAGGAATTATCCAAAAGCCTTAAGTATCTGAGTTGCAGGTGTTTGAGCTTGGGTGTATACATGTTATGAATATATATGGCCAGCCAGCCTCCTTCACAGAGAGTGAAGGCTGACACATTTTTTGGAAGTACAATCTCTAGAACAACACATGATCTTGAAAATATCTCAAGTTAATATTTTCAGAAAACAGAAGTGATGTATGTGGTGTGCCCACTGAGGAAACATATGTTTGAGCAAATCTTACTGCCTTTCAGAGGTCATTCATAACAAATGATAGGAGGTATGCACATCTGGCTTTAAATATGTTTCATAGCAAGAAGGAGTTTCAACAAGAGTAAGGTCAAATTTTCAGCTCAAAATATGCATCACATGAAAAAACCAGAAATCTGACAGCAATCCATGTTTGCTGCTTCACATATGTTTAGTATGAGGTGTGTTGGAAAATTTGACTCAAAGGTGGTGAGATTGCTGATATGAGGTGAGGATTTCTAGAAAAGCTGCATTAATGTGGAAAACCAGGACACACTATTGTCAGTCACTGACAACCCGTTGATAACCAGAAATAGTTTATCAGGACCCCAAGGGGCCCTCAGCCTTTTAGTAATGCTAGTCAGGTCAGAGCATGGTCCTACACAGCACAATGCAGAGTAGTCAGCTGTAGCTACATCTTAATTAAGTAGGTACTTCTCAATATTTTTAGCATTGCTTGAACATGGTGTGCGTAAAATTAGCTGCTCTAACAAACCCCTGTATTTGACTCTTCCTTTCCTACAGAATATAAAAACTTCAGAACAGGAAGGGAGGTTGGTACTTTTAAGAAGCAACAGAATAAATTGGGAAGATTAGTGAGAAGAAAGATCAAGCAAACAGGTGTGATATGAAGGATCTGACTCACAACTCAAGCTCAATAGGAGCTGTGAACTAATAGATGTGACAGGTAACAGGCTCTAATAGGTTTTCTACAATGAAAATGAGTTCACTCTAAACAAATCAAGGGAATCTGAGACAAAAAGAGGTAGGAATAATGCCTGATTGTATGTAACAAACTAGAAATACTCAGAAATGTCTAAATTTATCTTCTTTTTCTGTTAAAAAATGTGAAATAAATAGCACCAGGACCCCAGGTTCCTTTCCCAGCACTGCTTTCCAGTCTCTCATTCCCCAGACAATACAAACATCCAGGGTTGCCCTATGCCAGGTACAGAATCTGGCATTTCTTCTTGTTGGACTTCATAGGGTTGGTGATTGCCCAGTCCTCTAATTTGTCAAGGTCCCTCTGCAGGACCTCCCTGCCTTCAAGGGTTCCTCCCAGCTTTGTGTTATCTGCCAAATTGCTTAATATCCCTTCCAGTCCTGTGTCCAAGTCATTTGTGAAGATGTTGAAGAGCACAGGGCCTAAGATGGAGCCCTGTGGAACCCCACTAGTGACAGGTCACCAGTCTGATGTCACCCCATTCACTATTACCCTCTGTGCTTGAGCCGTAAGCCAGTTGCTCACACACCACATGATGTGTTTATCCAGATGTGTGTTCAACAGCAAGCTGAACATAAGTCAGCAATGCCCTGGCGGCCAGGAGGGCCAACCATGTCCTGGGAGGCATCAGGTAAAGCATCACCAGCCGGTAGAGAGAGGGGATTGTCCCGCTCTGCTCTGCACTGAGGGGGCCTCACCTTGAATATTGTGTGCAGTATTTGGGCACCACAATATAGGAAAGATATTAAGTTATTAGAGAGTGTCCAAAGGAGGGCAATGAAGACGGTGAAGGGCCTTGAGGAGAAGCTGTATGAGGAGCTGCTGAGGTCACTTGGTCTGTTCAGCCTGGAGATGAGGAGATGGAGGGGAGACCTCATTGCAGTCTACAATGTCCTTGTGAGGAGAAGAGGATAGACAGACAATGATCTCTTCTCTGTGGTAACCAGTGACAGGACCCATGAGAATGGCCTGAAGTTGTGTCAGGAGAGGTTTAGGTTGGTTGTTAGAAAAAGGTTCTTCACCCAGAGGGTGGTTGGGCACTGGAACAGACTCCCCAGGGAAGTGGTCACAGAACTAAGCCTGACAGAGTTCAAGAAGCATTTGGACAATACTGTCAGGCCCATATTGTGACTCTTGGGGATTGTCCTGTGTAGGGCCAGAAGCTGGTCCCCTTCAACACAGCGTATTTTGTGATTCTGTGAAGAAATCAGCTCACAGGAAAATACTTAACTGAGAAACTGGGGACAGGCTGGGAACAGTTTCTGCAAGGACAGTTGCAAAGATTGACTGCCAGATGAATTTCTATTAGAGGTTTGCCAGTTTGCTCAGCTTTATGCTTGGCATATACCTATAATGAAACCTCAGGTTTTTGACCTTAGTTTTAATGGATTGACACCCCTGGAAGCTCCCATCCTGTGTGGTGCCCTAGAAATCATCAGTCCAGGAGAATTTTCAATTTTACTATACCCAGTAGAGTGACACTTAAGAGTTGTGATTCCTTCTGATACTGTTGAAAGTTCTGTTTGAAACGAAATCTCATGATTTCAAAAAGAAATCTGGTAGGAGTTTTCCCTTTCCAAAGATGCGATGAAATTCCTGAAGATGTTTTAGAACATGGGAATATGATTGTTTTCCAATTTTGTAATTCCTACTTTGCTCAACTCTAGCAGTTTTGTAATGGAATGGCAAAGAGTCCCCCACTCACTCGCTCTAGAAAAAATGTGGAGTTGTATCAAAAGATAAACTTTTCAGGGTTAGCAGTGCAGGCCATGCTTGAGTTCACATAGCTTGCCTTACAGTATTGTCTTTCTACTTTTCACTCTTTTTTTTCCTTAGTATGTCAGATTAAGAACATTCCTGAAAAGTGGATGCATAGCCACTGGCCAGCAATTAGGAAACACAAGAGAAGACAAAGGCACCAGCATGGGGAAAACCTGAATTATTCAGGATAAATGAGGCCAGAAAGAGAAGTTGTCTTTGAAAGGATGGTTTCTCAAGCTGAAACTTTCTATCCATTACGTGTTAAAGTTCTAAGCAAAACTTTCTTCTCTAAATTTGCTTAAGTAAACCTAGAGAGAAAAAGATAAGGAAATATTGAACTGCTGAACTGTTCTGGGTGGGAAGAGGAAAGGGATAAATATTATTACTTATAAAAAAAGCCTTGATAAAACACATAAGAGTTGCACAAAGCTAGATATGGAACCTTTAAATAAAGAAGCAAAGCAAATGAAATGCTAAGTGAACATAATTACAGCTGAAAGTCCTTCCCCTAGATATGTCATATTATCCTACCTTGATTAGCACAGCAGAAACCTTTGAAAACTATTGTAACTCTCTGTGGCGAAATCACACAATCCATATCATAACATGCTATGAGCTGATGTTGTGGTTTAACAACAAGGACAACTGATTATTAATGAAGGTTCCTGCTACATTAATGTAAAGTTGTTTACCTGTTTGCATGTCCACTGAGGATCTGTGAAAACCCCAGACAGATAGCCCTTCTACTAACATTTTGGCTTTTCATACAGGCTGTTAGCAATACAGATGTTGCAAAGGACACTCATTCCTTCTTCTACATCTAGACCCCCATCTGGAAGAGTAGTGTGGAACTAATTCATCTGATTTCCGCTTGTCCAATCATATAGGATAACACAGTGGAACATAGATATATCTGCTATGCATTGCTTTAGCCATGTATATTTCTCATGAGCAATGTGCAATGAAACACTTATGGTTGAAAGGGAAAACTACTATGCTTCTGCTGTCTCTGATACACTGGAAGTGTCTTTCTAAGAAGTGGTGAGAGTTTGTCCAAACAAGATAATTATTGTTTCACATTAAGAGAATAATTCAGATGCGCATCTCTTTCATGTCATCACCAGTAATGTTGAGAATTGAACATGAAGTTACCCGCAATATAAATGTTTGCAATCTTGATTATTTTCATTAACTCTCACTGTTTAGGAAAATGGATTTTGTCTATATACTCTCTGCAAGAATTTTTCTATTCTGTGCCACTTAGTTATGATGTTGGAAACAGGGATGTGCTGCCCAACTTTTTGAGGGAGAACTGTATCAGTATTTGGGGATTCTGTCCTCTCAGCTGGAGGCAGAAGAAGAAGAAGAAGGCTGGAGCCGTTATCATTTCTAATCTTCTGTTGTTTTCCACTTCTATAAAAACAAATTCTATGTCAGTGTAAATAGGTGAAATAACATTCACAGGCTAATAAATGATTTTGTTTGCTCTCGAGCTCAGCTCAAGAGCACTCCTGTAGTACAGTGCAAATATAGGCTCTGTCGTATCATTGGCTTTCAAGACACTAGTATAGGATTCCTCATAATGTTAAAGCCTTTCACGGTAAATGTCTGTGCTATAAATTTTGATGTACTTCCCAGCAGAATGGATGCTTTGAGTGAAGACAGAGTGGCTGGAGCTAAAGTAGATAGCTTTGGTTTACCTCTTCTTTATTATTCAGGCCTACTGAGAATTTGAAGTAGTGATATCAAGGGATGTTGATTGGCTGGAGTTTGTAGATTGAAACAAAGTGAGTGTTATTTAACTTTGGCCAATATCATACAACTAATAATATTAGTGGTGTGAAGTAATACGTAGATGCGTAAGACAGAGACAATGAAATATGATGTTTGCAAATAAATCCATTGACAGATGAGTTTTCCCTAATAATCATTCAGTGTGTGTTTTTTGTGCAAGTCCTTCTAGATTTTCCAGAATTAGAGAAGTACTTTTGAAGAGTCTGTGTATGTCCCTTTCTTATGCGCTATTTATATTGAGTCTGATTTGTAATGTTTGGTTTGCATATGTTGGCCATATTCATGCAGTGCATCTTGTCTGATGCTTTTTCTAGAGCTAAAACAGTTTCTGCTCTCCAGCATTCATGGAGCATTTCTCCTTCCTACAGCTTTTAAGTGGCAGATGTGAGAGTAAGTTAGCTATTAGTGTGCCTAATGTAAAACAATTGATCCATTTTCTAAATGCTGTTCTGACGTTGTATAGACTTCTTCATAAATATCTGTGTACTTCTGATATTTCTTCCTAGACAGAACTGCAGATATTTATGGAGTCAAGTAATGTCCTTACCAGTTCTGTGTAGCTTCCTAACTAAGAAACAAAGTTTGATTTCTCTTTTCTTTTGGAATCAAACAGTGATGGCAAGGTTACTTTCCAGCTAATTATTAATGAGATTGATTAACAGTTTTCAAATCATTAATCCTGTGCAAAGCTCCTGTGTTCTGCTGCAAATCATAGGTGGCTTTTAAAGGACTGTCAATAGTGACACTTTTAAGTACCATGCAATAAAAAGGGCAAGTAGTGATGGGAAAAAAAGACAGAGGTGCAACTGTCCTGAGAAAGATCAGCAGTCCTAAAATTCAATAAGTCCTTACCAACAATATTTCAGGGAGTGCTGTGTTAGTTATGTGTGAATCCCAAGAGCCCTTCTGAATGGGAATGCCTGTCAACTGTGGCAGCTGTAAGTTACAGTCCTCCAAGTGCACATTTGGTCCTCTGCATGCTTGTCATGCAGTCTGGTGGCCCAAGGTTAAGCCAGAATTAGGATATTTATATCCTGAATATTATTGTCACTAACCCACGCCAGGGTTAGGCACAGTTAAGCTGTATTTGGCCATTGCGTTAGACTTCTCTGCACTTGAGGGAAATTTCCGAAAAGAAGAGGGAAAGGGTTGAATGGTATCAGTAGTTACCATGCAGCAAAGCGATAATTAAACACTCAGTATGCATAGTTCTGGTTAGTGTCTATGTACGCTGAAACCTGACCAGCTCTCACAGATGTACCTTCTCTTACTGTGCACCATGCCATACTGTCCTTGCTCAGGCAAAAGCGTCAACAGCTAAAGGTGGACCATGATCCTGTGCTTTCAAGCCTTACGTTTTACTCTCCATGCCCTAGAAATTAACTAGCTTAAACACGGTGAAATATAGAATCCTTACAGCCTTTCATCAAAACAGAACTCTATAAGCAAATCTCAGTTTATTATTTTCCACATCCCTCAATTTTCTCAGACCCACCCTTTTCATAGACCGACAAAAATGTTTAGCATTTAACTGAAGAGCTATATCAGGCTCCAGCTGAACTTGAAATAGTTGCAACCCTCAAGCATCTAGGTCTTTCAGAGACTATGAAATCCAAAGAGTGTGCAACACAGACTCTGCAGAATGAAGTCACAGAGATTTAGTTTTGTCTCATGGGCCCCGAAAATTCATGCTTGAGTTTTTATTCCCAATGCAGAAGATAGATGTGAAAAAATAGAAGTCTGCAGATAATGTGATGTTTACAGTAAAACCAGATATAGCCCACTGAGCTATCAAAAGGTTGTGGCTCCCATCCATTTGTTGTAATGAATGGGAATTCCCTTTTAAAGGCCTAATACTACAAGCTTTAAATTGTTTACTCTGAGTGGCTGGCTATGTGTTTTGAATGCTCTGTGTAATGCCAGTTAGAATATTCTTAAGATGGTACCTAGAAAAGGAAAAAGGTATAATTGCACCTTTTCTGTAAAAGATACACATATGAAAAGCCATGCAGTTAGGTTCAACATGCACCAGAAGGCCCAGGATAGAGTGGAGAAGATGAGTAGGAGGGTCCTCAGCTCCACAGGTGTAAACCCAAGAGCTGTGCTCCTGACCACATCCTTTGAAATGGTTTCTAAACCACATCAGTTTGAGGGAGCCTGGGAATAGCTTCCATCATCCTTACTGCCCTTCCTTGATTAGTATAAATGAGCTTGAGACTGAGGGATGAAAAAGGTTTGCTTGTGTGGAACTCCTTGTTCTGTCCCTCAGGTAGGATTCAGAGAAACACTGGAACTGAATCCTCTTAAGTATTTTGCATGTGAGACTAGCACATCCACCTGTCCAATTGGCTATACGTAACACATAAAACATATATGTGGTTGTGTTGCAACTGACATAATTATTGCATGACAAATGACTGGTAAAGTGTCAGTACCCACTATAATATAATTTGAATATTCTGGACTACCTGTGCTAATCAGTAGTTTGTCTCTGAGAAGACTGCATTGATATTTTTCAGTAGTTCTTGCCAATACTGATTTTTAAATCTACTATGGTCCTATTCTATAAAATATAGTAAATCTAGGTGAATGTAATTTACTTAACATTTCCATTTTCTATGATTTGACGATTCCAGAATGAATAACAGTTATTCAGGAAGGCAGTTGTTCTCATTTCTTTGTGTGCTTCTGAATGAGTTGAAATACATCTTGGAATTACCTTGCCATACAGATGTAGAAATATAAAGCTAAACTCCACCTTGATGGCCTTATACTGAGAAAATGCTCAGAAATTTGCATGTGTTTTATGGTATCACTGACCAATATAACTCATTCTCTTCTTGGTCAATCTTGTACAGGGATCTGGTTCTAAAATCCTTCTATTACTAATTAGTAGTAGTTGGTTATAATCTGTCACTTTTTATGGTTTCTTTACAATTACACTAACAATGCAGTTCAGCAGCTTTAGATATAAAACAACGAATTTCACCCGAATAGCTAGTCAGGAGATTCCCAATCCCATATGTCAAAACAGCCATTCGTTGAAACAAAAATTGATATTCAAAAGATATCTGGTTTACAAATGGGCCCAAATATCCTCTGTTGTCAGAAAGAAAAGAAAGTGGGTTTTGGTTTAGAATTGTTTCCTATCCCAAAATTTTTGTCAAACTACAATAAAAGGAGGGCAGGAGAATGAAATTAAACAAAGCTATTAGATAAAAAGACATAAATCAGCATTAGTTAAATTAAACTAAAAAATAGGAAGAACTTCTAATATAGCAAGACTATACACAATTTAAGGCTTCGTACATCAAATTAATATTTTAAATAGCTGCTTAAAATCAGTGGGACAACATGGCTCATACTGCATACTGTGACAGA
Source organism: Corapipo altera (assembly GCF_003945725.1). Taxonomy (NCBI): domain Eukaryota; kingdom Metazoa; phylum Chordata; class Aves; order Passeriformes; family Pipridae; genus Corapipo; species Corapipo altera. The sequence continues at coordinate 10,011,073 of NW_020884875.1, read as the reverse complement.
CAGGGGTAACAAAAGCATTTTTTGGTAGCTTCCACTGTCAAGAATAATTTTCTGGAGATTCCCATTTTTTTCCTGGTTCATGTGAGCCTCTTGGAAGCCTTAGCAACCTAGCATTTAGGATCCATTTCCATGTGACAAAGGTATGTTGATATGTGAGGAGACCTGCAACTCAGAAACTGGAAGACTCATTGTCTTCTACAAATAACATAGTTACTGTTACCTGTCTATCTGGAAGCAGCCAAACTCCAACAATGTTCTTTTGTTTTCCTTCACTGTGGTTGTGATAGTACTGTTGATGAGCTTTTCTATTGGCAAGGCTCATAACTTTGGATTGCGTTGGACCACTCTTCTTGTTTCACAAACTCTGCTTTCCTAAATGCCGTGCTTTTTAATCTCTGTAAATAATTATCCTGTGTCAGGGGCTGAGGTCATCTACTCTAACACCAAGTCAATTGGCCATATGCATGATAACCTTACTGCTGTTAAGAGAAAAAGCCTAGCATCATATTGAGCTGCTAAGTATATAATTTTCAGTTCCATGTTGCATTCCACAGCAGTGTCAGTATGCTATTTAGTGGGTATATTTGCGTACATGTCTTTCTAATTCTGGCACTAAAAGTTTCAGAAGCAATTGTTACCATACTATCAAAAACCTACTCTAAATGACAGAAGTTGCTTAAAGCTAGATAAAATATTCTCAAGTCAATGATAATTACACACCATTTTGACAGTTCTCACAGTTTAACATCTCTCCTTAAAGGAGCTAATTATTACATCATAATCTCATCTTTCACTAAAAAAATACATACATAAAAAAATAACACTTCAAAAACTGGTCTATTGAGCAAAACATGAAAGAGAAACACTGCAAATGAAACATTTTTAGGTAATAAACAGCCCTCAACATGTATTTGCATTTAAATCACATTGTTTTTAACCAATCTTCAGCTTTTTCTGATCTGGACTTTTTCCTTCACTTTTTTTTTTTTTTGATCACTTGAGGTTGACGAAGAGAATGACAGAATCACAGAATCATTTAAGGTGGAAAAGACTTCCTAGAGCATAGAGTCCAGTCTTTGACTGACACCACCTTGTCAACTAGACCACAGTTAAGTGCCATGTCCAGTCGTTTCTCTCTTGAACATCTCCAGGGATGGTGATATCACCACCTCCCCAGGCAGTCCCTTTCAATGTTTAACAACCCTTTTCATGAAGAAATTCTTCCTAATGTCCAACCTGAACCTCTCATTGCATAGCTTGAAGTTATGTCCTCTCATCTCCTCACTTGTTGCCTGGCAGAAGAGACTGACCCCCAACTGGATACAACCTCCTTTCAGGTAGTTGTAGAGAGTGATAAGGTCTCTCCTGAGCCTCCTCTTCCCCAGACAAAATAACCTGAGCTCCCTCAGCTGCTCCTCATAGGACTTGCTCTCTAGACCCTTCACCATCTCTGCTGACCTTCTCTGGACTTGCTCCAGTACCATGTCTTTCTTGCAATGAGGGGCCCAGAGCTGTACGCAGTACTTGAGGTACAGCTTCACCACTGCAAACACATGATGACTTTCCATGAGAAGAAATTCTAAAGACATTCCATTTCTGCAAACAGAAGATACCATACATACTTTAAACAAGAGTAGTTTTCCTTTCAAAGAAAAATGCAAAAAGTTTCAACACGTAAACTTCATTTTCTGTTTACAAATTACATTATGTTTGCAGTCAGGTGCTACAATTTTCCTTGGCATAGGATTTTTAGTTTAAAGTAAAGTTGTTTAGCTGTGGGCAATTCTGAAACCTAGACAAATACTGCAGTCTTTGGTAAAGTGACCCCTCAGTTCTATGGTATTAAAAATGCAATTGTAGAGGTTGTTCCTTGCTGTGGAAGAAGCAACACACCGCATTTTCTCTGAATTACAGTTAAGAGTTTTGCAAAATTTACTCCTAAGTCAATTCTATGCAGTTTTAGCAAGTCTCATGTCAATCATCAGAAAGTATAGGACAGGAAGAAGGATCAATAGTAATGGTAAACCAAAGTTTTGTGAATTTAATTTAAGGTTTTCACATTTCTAGAGTTTAACTTTAAGAGAGCCTTCTGAAATTCCTTTAATTCTTGTTAGTTTAAATTGGATCTTTTTCAGAATATCCTTCCTATTTTTGGTGCTGACTCAGATGTAAAAAGATCCAAATGAATGATACGCAGTTAGTACTACAAATTATGTGAACTGCAATAGACTTTTTATGGGCACAACTGTGTGTGGGAAAGCCACAGAGTACTTTTCAGAACACAGTAAACAGATCTAACCTAAAATTTCTTAGCACCTCATACTGTCAGAAATAAAGCCACTCCACATTTTTAAAAGCATAATAATTTTTTTTTACTTAGATTGTGAAGAATTTGACCCAGTAATGACTCATATCAAAAAGATCAGTTGAAAATGACTTGTGAGGAGTAAGAGCTTAGTATGAAGTTGAGTAAAGAACAGCTATAAGCTGCCAATGTGATGCAGTCAGAAAGAAAGGCAAACACAATACTAGTACAAATTAGAAGTACTTCCAACAGAAATGGAGTCCTGTTATAGTCAGATCCCTCTACTCAGCTCTTGTGAGACCTCACTTGGAGTACTGCACTCGGGTCTAGGGCCCTGTAGGATGATGACCAAAGTCCCAGGCAAAGACTAAGGCTTACTATCTACAGCCTACACTGTGTACCCTTTATGTTTTCTTCGCAGATGGAGAGCTGCATAGTTGACATCAAGAAAGGATCAGTTGACCAAAGGAGAAGGTCCTGTGGAGATAGGATGGTGGATAGTCCTGTTTTGGCTCTGATGAACAGCACAGAATTGAACAAAGTCATATGACTGCAACTTTGAAGGACACCATGGCCAAAAACATAACTTTCAGAGCCATAGAGTCATAGAATCATTTAGGCTGGAAAACACCTGCAAGATCATTAAGTCCGACCCTGCCAACTAAACCTTAGCACCAAGTGCCACATCCGGTTGTTTCTTGAACACCTCTAGGGATGGTGACTCCACCACTTCCCTGGGCAGTCTGTTCCAATGCTTGACAACTTTGCAGTGAAGAAATTCTTCCTGATGTCCAACCTGAACCTCCTCAGGTGCAGCTTGAGGCCATTTTCTCTTGTTCTGATTAAGGGTCATTTAAATATTAAGCCACACACCGCTGCATATACTAATAAGTATAATGAAATACATGCTACCATGTATTACTCAACTCTCCTCTTAGATCATTACATTGCTATATGTAACATAGGAGAAGGGAATATGATTGGGCTGTATATAAGAAGGGTAGGAATTTCACCTAACTTAGCAGAAGGACCCAAAAAGACCTTGCAGACAGCTGACAGTCTACTTTCCTCTCCCTTCTCTTACCAAGAAGCGGGGACAGCTTCTTGGTAAGCTTATGTGTACGATTGTTATTATTATTACCTGGGTTAGCACAATATTATGGTTATTGCTGGAGCTCCATTGCAGCTAGTGCATTCAGCAATGTCAATTCTGAATTTGTAACTCTGTTGCTTCAATAAACTGCACTATCTGTGAATCTGTGATTGTGAGGTTCTTACTGAATGCGATGGCACCTGAATTGCCGGATTCGTTCGTTGCACTATTTGTGAATCTGTGGTAGTATAAGTTCTTACTGAACGTGATCAGACTTCTAGTGCCAAACTGTTTATAATCAGAGATTAAGTCTAGCCATACCCAGCCTCTCTGACCTCTGAGGATCAGGTGGATGCAAGGAGGTTTATTTTTCTGCCAAATTTTTTAATCTTAATGCAATAGGCCCCCAAAATATGAAGGAAGTGGACCAAATCCAAAGGAGGGCCACAAAGACGATCAGAAGGCTGGATCATCTCTCCTATGAAGACAGACTGGGAGAACTGGAGTTCTGCCTGGAGATAGAACTTTGGAGAGACCTTTTAACAACCTTTCTAAAGGAGGTCTATGAAAAAGCTGAAGATAGACTTTTTAAAAAGGCCTGTAGTGAGAGGACAAGGGGTAACAGCTTTAAACAGAAAGAGAACAGATTTAGATTAGGCATTAGGAAAAGATTCTTCACTGTGAGAATGCAAGGCACTGGAATAGGTTGCCCAGAGAAGTTGTGAATGTCTCATTCCCTGAAAGTGTTCAGGCTGGATGGAGCTTTGAGCAACTAATGGAAGTGTGTCCCTACCCATGGCAGGGGGGTGGAACTCAGTAGCCTCTGTCCCTTCCAGCCCACATCATTCTATGATTCTATGATAAATGCACAAAGCATCTTTTGTACAATTAATTTCAAACTTGGATGTCATACTTAAGAGAGATTAGGTCAGACTATAATGAGGGAGGAATAGACATGAGAGAGCAGATTAGAGAAGGTCACAAAACACTATAATAGTCTAGTTTGCTTTACGCTGTAAAACACAAACTCTGAAGGAGTATGTTCCTTTTCTAAAGCAAGCAGGAAGAAGAGTTTATATAACAGCAGATTACATTGGCAGAAGCCCAAGCGTAGCCATGGCTCACAGATGTTAAATTAAAGAATCCATTCCACCAGAACAATGCAGCAAGTCACCTTAAACTGGTGACTGACTACAGTGCATGCAGTTACAGAAGTCTGATCTTCAGCACTGAGGAGGTTAATTCCAGCACAGTCTGTTGTGAAGACCAAAGAGGAAAATAAGAGCTGATTTGGATTTTTTTTTTTCAGTGAAACCTATTTCTTGTCAGAAATTCCCATTTATTGAACAAAAATTTTGCCATTCTTGTTTGGAATTTCTCTGTTCCATTTGTTCTGCAAAATTTTAATTCCGTTTTCCAGTAAGGGCAGCACTTCTTTGTGTATCCTTTTTAATAGTAAATACACTTTTTCTGCTTCTTTCTGGTTCTAAGCTAAAACGTATGGAAGAATCAGATGACACCAAAATCTTCATGCTATGGGGATTTGAGGAGTGATGATAGGATATTCGGTATTCAGACTTCATAAAATATCTAAAATTACAAGTACAGTAGCTGGCAGACCTAACAGGTTTAGAAATCTATCCCCAAGAAGGCATTGAAAAATGACAACAAGCACAGAAACTGTCTTACACATGGGAAGAGTGTCCACCATTCAATAAGGAGCAACACTGAAAGCGTTCTCATTTAAAGCCTTTTTTTGAGATTCAAATATGTGGTTTAGTTCAGGTGATCTGACCCTTTATTTTCCTTGTTTTAAAAATCATTTTAATCCATTTTAATTTGAAAGACTAAACAACTCTTTAAGTAGTGATAAATGGGGTAGCCTACAGGATGGATTCACTCCAGACTTTAGAAGTGCTGAACATGTGTGTAGTCCAAACATCTGAGCTAGTCTACTAGCTGCTGACACTAGGAGCCCTACATTTTGACCCTGAGTTAGAGACTCTAGGCCCTGAAATTTCTGGTCACAAGGAAGCTCTGTGGTAAGGGCTGTCCAGCTTCCCTGCAGCAGCAGTCCCCAGGCACATGCTGAATGCTGTCAGAGGATGTCTTCAGAATCTGATTGCATGTACTGGATGGAGATTATTTGAAAATCTGAATTATTTAAAATCCTATCTCTGAAATGTATCCAACCTATACTTCTATGAAATACCAGCTCATCCTAAGGTATAACTTCAAACAATAACACCTTACACAAACTGCATAAACTGTAGCTTTCCTCCCTCCCTGTCTCCCTCCCTCCTTCCGTTCCACTGCCTCCACAAACACAAAATCCAGAGACCTTCTTTCGTCTTCATCAGAACTTCAGCTTTTGCTTGGTATAAGAGTAAAATCCTTGGTGTAAGAGTAAAACCTTTTCACTTGCATTACTTAGAGAAGTACATTGGGGAAGTTGTGGTTTGCAGCGTTTTCTGGCACCTACGTATAACCTTAACATATTGAAACATGTTTAATTGCCTAGTTGAGTTGTAGCTAAAAACCTGAAGTAACACCATGAATAGCTCTGTGTGACATCTTTTATGCTGAAACATTGATACCTTTCAAATGTACTTCAAGAAAGCCGGTAACAATCAGCTGAACAGAAATGAGCAGTAAAATTAGACTGAGAGATGAGTTACTGTTGGAATTGCCTCCCCTTTTCTTTTTCCAGATTTGAATTAACTTTTAGCTGGGTTTTTTGGGGGTTTTTTTTGGACATTTTTCTCCTCTTCAGTTCTTCAGCATGGGAAAAAATGTTGCAAAATCTCGAAAACTCTTACGGAATGGGAGGATAATTTTCTATTTAGATTTGCAGAGTAGATATAACATGGATAATATTGTTCTTTCCTCTTCCTTTTTTTTTTGCCTTTCCTTTAGTTTCTTTTCAGTCACATGAACAGGGCTAGAGCTATTACAGTTTGAAGTGTCAGAGTTCACTGACTCAGACAGAAAGCATACGACTTTCTGCTACATGACCAGAATATCCTTTAAGTAATTTCTTGACTAAATATCTGTGCTTACAGCAAATGAAAAGCTTGAAAAGTGTAAAAGAGAAAGAAAATTTAGGAACACATCTAAATATAATGCTCTGTTCAATTCCAGAATGTCAAATTTTAAATGGTATCTCACCATAACACTCATCTTATTTGTTATATCTGAAAGATTTTGGTTCATGTAACTGACTGTGCAGCTATTGAAACTGATGTTCACAAAATAAAAAATTAATTCATGATCTCAAAGAAGAGAAAGCCATTGCATTTTTCTCTTCTGACTAAATTGAAAGTGTTGTATTTAAAATATGCAGTATTCTGGAGAGAGAAGGAGGTTTGTGTGGGACTGGCCTCCCAGAAAGATCAAGCAGCAGTGGCAACAGCAACAACTTTGTTGTTTAGCGGTTTTCAGAGGCACATGCAAAGCCCTTACAGGAAGAGTACACAAAAAACTTTTAAAAAAACACAGTCAAATATTAAATTTAAAGCAGAAGTGAAAATGTGGTTTAAAATAGACTAGGAAACACATTCCAAAGAGACACTTCTCTACACTCTTAAATTATGTTAGAGAAAATATCTGGAGGTTAGAGCTGAGAGTGGTCTTGATAATAATACAATCAAACACTAGGAGAGCAATTCTAAGAAAGATTTTTAGAAACTGTTTTTCCAAATTTTACATAACACTTCTGTTACACATAACTTCCATTCAGTGCTAGAATATGATATAATTGCCAACTACACGTTCTTCCCAAAACTCATGATCCCACACTGGCTAAATTTACACTGTTAAATAAACAGGGTCCAGACAGCAAGCAAGAGTATTGGATTCCTGATTGCTGTGACAGATTGATTATTGACTCTCCCCTTTTTTCCACTTGAGCCACTCTGACTGACCTGCTTGAAGATGAGGCGACTCTTGGTTTTAGGAAGAGGTATCTTTAGGGACAATTCCCGCCAAATACAGTGTACATGTTCACTGCAGAGTTCACTCCCTCTGCAGTACACAGTCCTCCACAGCAGGCCTGTCAACCTTTGCATAACCTAATGTCCTTTCATACCTCCTTTCTGTACTCAGGGGCATGTAACCATTACCCTGAGTTTCACCCTATAAAAATCCACTCTGGCACAACACATTCTTCACATTACTTCACACAGTCCCAGGCCATCTTTCCAGAAACCTTGTTCACTGGGCCTCTTGGGTTTGCTTGCACAGACATACCATCTGGGTCAGGTGAAGGTCCACAAAGCCCAAAATCCACCAGGACCATTGCACCTAATTTCTTTGGCTAAGGATATAGAAGCAGAAATATAAGCACGTGCAAAACAATCAGAGAATGATACTTCTCTTCTTGTTCCCTAATACTTAGTCTGCAAGAATTTTTTGATGTAGAGATTGTTTACTTCTGTTTAATGGTTTCTGCAACACGAAAATTTGCCTATAGATACAAGAAACTGAGTGCTAACTTTGGTTTGCCTAAGTATGTGCAAGTGATACTCTAATCCTACTTTACACACTTATTGGGATTTGGGATATTTAAAAAGAGAATTTTTAACTCTTTGCACAACATTAAGCCCGAAGAGTTTGTTTTTGAAGATATCCTCCATTGCCTTGAAGGCCCCAGTTTCTTTATTTTATTGACCTAAAAGATGTATTTCTCATGCAGTCATTTGACTCTAACAGCAAAGGCTTTAGGAAGTTGACCATTCACCCTTGATGTCATGAGGAACTGGATCCAGGCTTTGAAACAGTAAAGTAGGAGTGGAAGATTCTGGCATCCTCTTTTAGTCACTAAGGCCTTTATATTTGCATTGCTTCATATTCAAAGACAGATATTCCCTTCCTGGTCTTTTATTAGCATAATTCTTGCACAATTTCATGACCACAAGTTGAAATTTTGTGCATTTTCAACTAAAAGCAAAACTACTGAGGCATGTTGAGCACAAACAGAGAGACTGTTTGGAAGCATAGTCACTTGAAAGAATACCATTAATCTATCTGAAAATAACCTAGGAGTTTGATGCTCACACAAAAACTACAGTTGGTGTTTTTGCCAAAGAAATGCTCCCAGCTCGAACTTTATATCTAGATCTGGAGAATTAATTGATTTGCAGGGCTCACTGGCAGATCTACAAGAATTCATTTTTCGTCAACCTGGAATGAAGTGTACAGCCAAAAGAAAAGCAGGGAAAATAGTGATTTTTGATTGAGAACAAGTTTTAGGTTCTAGGAGGCATTACTTGTTCCCTTTTTCATCCATTCATAAAACTAAAGTTGATTTCCAAATGCTTTGAACTAAAAATAAAAGTATGCCACAACTAAAATGCTGGCATTTTTACAATTTTCAGACTCTTTTTTTTTCCTTAAGCAGCTTACAAAAAATGGACATAATGAAATTGCTGTTTTTCAGGAAAAACATGTTGGCCAAAAAAATTTATCCAGCTCTATATCTGATATCATCCCATGGCGCTTCTCCACTTTTTATGTGCAGCGGGAATGCGCTGAAATGCAAAACTTAGAGCAACTTCAGTAAAACTGTGCAAAAGGACAAGTCAGCACAGAAGACAAAACTATGATATTTAGCTTTTAGTTAAAGCTGTTAAGCTGTTAAGCTTTAACTTTGCTTTATTTGTGTCTACATCAACCTTGTTAAACCATGCAAGACTGCATAATTTTTTTCCCCTTTCTTTTACTAAACCCTGGGAGACTTCTGACACATCTGCTTTTCCTTATGCTCAAAAGTCAATTGTGATCTTGGAGTGGGAAAAAGTAAATGTTTTTAGAACAGGAAATCACACATGATATAAAATAAATGCATTGTCATTTTTATATTTCCTTGATATTCACACATTGTTATTTTTATATTTTCTTGATATTCACAACTCATAATTTATATTGGTGATTCATTAAAACAGCGAAGGATGACCTTATTCCCTAAATAAATTAGATGGCATTATTCCATGAATGAGCATGGCCTACATGTTAAACCAAAGCAGACTGAGATTTTAATGGCAACAATCACACAAAGATGCAAACAACAAACGTCTATAGGCTAACACAATGGATACAAAACTGAAGAAGAATGATGAAGAGAAAATAAATTTGGGGAAGTTTTAGTTCATTCACAGACAATTCAGAATTGAATTCACAAGGAAAGAGTGGAGAGATGCTGTAGTGTACTGATCACTTTTATGGCAGCCCGTTCATAGTCAATATGCGTACAGTGACAGACTAAGTGGTAGTTATAGCAAGTGGTTCCTTAGTTTATAGGAATGCTACTGTCTGTGAGAAGTTTTGCATTACCTTCACTGGTATTCAGACTTGGCCTTAAGGTAGCAGTGGTAGCAGCTAGGAAATTTAACTTTTACTGGCAACCCTGTTTTGAAATAGAGGTTCACATCTAGCCATTGTCATGCTATGACTTGTTACAGGAGGACATCAGAGCACCTTCTGTATTCTGCTTTGCTGCTTTCTTAGTCTTCAGTAAAGATCAGAGCATCCCAAATGGTGGTATAAGACAGACTCTGCAAGTCTGATGCTGACAACAGCTTAAAATAACTGTAGCACCAAGAGCCTTGCTGGAAACCAGCAGCACTGCGTGCTAATGAGCAGAGAGGCTGGAGTGGCTGTTGCAGCTGGGAAAGAGGACTGGTGAATATAAACAGAAAAGGCTACTTCATCAGTACTTGGATTGTTTAATGACTTGGGAAAAATTCACAGGCCTGAAAAGTGTATGGAGTTTACTGCAACTTCTGTTAACTTCGAATTTCCAAGGTACTGTTGATCACTTATTGAGGTATAGATTAACGTTTGTGTTGCAAAAAAAAAAGTAAATTCCAGTTTAGAGATGTGAGTGAAATTAAGTGGTGTTTTCTGCTGTTGCATTTGGATTGTAAAAGGAAAAGGTATGAAATCTTGGCAAAGACTAAACTCATTCCTCTGGCATCTCCCATGAGATCTGAAGCTGACTTCTGGTTCTCCAGACATTCTAGAGTATGTCAATCCAGGAAAAACATATTTGAAAACTGCCTTACATTCCTTTTCCAGAACTGAACTTGTTTTTCTGCCAAAGTGGTTTGAAGTACTCTCTTAGCGAGTACATATCTCAGCCCTTTGCTTCTGAGTACAAAGCATGTAATCAGAAACATCCAAACTGAACTGGAGATAACATTCCATCCTGGGACACTAGCAGATAAAAATGGGTGAGTTTGGAGTTTCCCAATTCCATACAAACAGCAAAAAAGTTGAAGTTTGACATTTCTGAGTTAAGGAGGAAGTATGTGATCTAAAGAGCAAGATTGATATAGAGAAATAAACTATTGTTTTAATGATATCCTAAAAATGCCCCAAGCAATCTGGAGGGCTGTGCCTTCTCTGCAGTTATGGAGTGTTCCCAGGAATATCCAGAAGAACAAGGTGATCCCCACGTCCATGTGTGTCCTGCACACTTTGTTATCTTGCAGGCAACAGGAACTTCATGTAAGCACCTAAAACAGTAGTTGCAATGTACTAACTCACTAGGTGAGCTTAGGTACCTACTGAGTCACATCCCTTTGAGAGCAGTCTGTGCTCATACTTAAGGTTGTGATTCTGATCGAATGTCTGGTGGAAGGTATATGGGAAGCATGATGTCCTTGAAATGTCCTTCACATTGTAGTGTACCTGTATCTCTTTGAGCTTTCTTATATTTTTTGTGCACCTACTTTGTATTTGCTAACTTCAGGTAAGATTTTGGCCCTAAAAATGCACATAGTAATTTTCTCTGCAGTCAGAATGAGTTCAGACACATCCTCTACAAGTGATTTTAAAACAAAGCATTCATTTCATAAAGCATTTGAATGGCTACTAGGCACATATTTGAACTGTCTCTGATAACTGCAGCATTTATTTTGATAGTTTCCTGCTTCAAAGTCTGGCACTGATGAAGTCTTGACCACTTCATAAAAAGCGAATGATGGCATTAATATTGCCAGCAGGAGAGTGTAAGCCACAATCATTTGAAAAAAATTGACATGAATTTTTTAGCTGAGCCTCCCACTGAGAGTTGATTGCTACAGAAGAGAGAGGTAGGAATTAGCTGCTTTTACAAATGTCAGTGTTCTTAGAAGATTCAATAACAAGATGTGCTGAAAATTATGGCAATCAAATCCTCATCTCCTGACACTAAGCTTGCCACTTCTGTGACATTCTTGGTCTCTTCTAACCCTGGGAATTTGAGACTTAATCTTTGGTCTACCATATGTTGGTGCAGAATATAGCTGTTGCAAAATGAGATCAAATGGGTAAAAGATCTATTTAAAAATAAAAAATAAAAATAAAAAATTCCCACCCCTTCATTTTTCCTTGGCACAAATATTTTTATAACCCAATTTCAGTCTCATACTGACCTCTTAATACAGCGTGGGCTGTATTTCTCACTACAGACAGGCAGAAATGTTTTGCTGTTTGCCTTTACAGCCATCATACTGTCATGCACACCTTTGCTGGGAGCATCAACTCTTTCAACACCAGTCTACACTTCACATTCTCATTCTTCACATTAGGAAACTCTGTCTGGGTTTGTTTGAAGAATAGACCATATGGGAACTAACATCTCATCAGAGAAACCAAGACTTTCAAATTTAATTGCTTAGCTTTGTAAGATCACAGTTCATGGCCTGGTTAGGTGGTCTCCTCCTGGTAGCCCTTGAATTAAATGGTATCAATTTCTCATTTGGCCTGCATTGCTGAGAGCTTAGACAGGGTAGAGATCCCAAACACTGGCATGCATTTTATTCACAGCCTGTGCAGTTTATGGTGGGATCATGGTGAAAGCAATAAAGACAGATTATTGCCACTGACTCCTGAGGTCCCTTAGCTTATGGGGGCCTGTAGTGCTCCAAGAAAATACTTACTTCTTCTCTACTGTAAGGTATAAGGAGGTGGCTGTACCAGCATAACAACAGCTTTACATGCCATGATGCTTGACACATTTTCAGGGTTGGTGGGTAATGGTTTCAGATTTTATATCTTTTTTATTATTAATGAAGTATGTAACACCCTCAAGATAGTTTCTGCAAACTTCTAGTGTGGGTCTTGGAGGTAAACTTCAGGAACACGCCTTTTCCAGCTTGCTCAGAAATAAAGCTTTTCATATCAAAACTTGGGCTGCTGGGAGGCTGAAATACCAGCATAGAAATATCATGAAGGAACAAGTTTCACCTCCACTCTGTTCTTCAACACATGCCTGCTCCTGATGGCTCTGCCCTAAGATGGCTCTATCTCTGCCCTAAGATGACTCTATCTACAATAGCTGACCCTTTGAAATTCCTTGCACCCACACCACTGATGTCAGGAGGCAGGATGAGGCAGTAAATCTGTCAAGGGACAGAGCATCCTTTAGCTTCAGTCTTGTTTTTCTCCCAGTTGTGAAGACTTGTTACTTCCCTGTGCAGGGTATGAACAGATGTTTCCTCTTCATAAATTGCCCCCTTTCCTTGTTTGTAAGGAGTAGCTCCTACCTAGATGTTAGAGGTCTTAACAACTGCAGAGAGTCCAAGAACTGGCATCTTGGTGTAAAAGGTGCTCATATTTTAAGCTCACATTCAGAGTAAATTTCTGTCTCTTCAAAATAATTCTTATAAGTGAAAGTGAGGGACAAGGGCTCAGCTTGGTGCCTCTCATCTGGCAGAGTGCACTTGGAGCATCAGGGCCTGCTCTCCATCAGAATGGCCTAATTCTGCATACGTCCATATTGATCTGATCTGCGTCATGATCGGTTCAATGTTCATTAATGTAATTGGGTGCAGAAAGCTTTCAGGGGAAATAGATGAAGAGAGAGAATAATATATGCTGCCCTCTTAGAGTAGGAGTGGAATTAGATTATTTTTGTTCTGTTTAGTTGAAACCTACTCAGGGACATTTTAGAAAGGTTGTGTGCAAAGGCCCGCCCTCTCTCTCCCTCCCCCTCCCC